>NW_017307258.1:428823-482629 GCF_000935625.1 Nanorana parkeri | reverse complement strand
AATTATGTATCACATAATTTAATTTGAAACAATCAATGCATCTCTACTGTACTGTATGCAAGTCTGTGACTAAGCATATCTTTGTCTAGACTGTGCCGTAATAGCTCTGGTTAAATTAACTTATTAAAACAAATCAAAATTCATGGAACAGAAATCATATGGATTTTACGGGCAGGGTTGGTGTATAGAAGATGGAAAGATGATAAAGTGTATACAAATATGGTAAAACACTGTTTGGTGAATGCTTAATATATGTTTAGGGTATCCTAACTGAAAGGGTAAGTCAAGGAAAGCCAGAGAATAAGTAAAACAGATATGGTAGCCAACAAAGGACTGGCCAACTGCCAGATATTAAAAATGGGTGAGGGGTACCTCAAAACTAGTGATGTGTGGTGTTTATTTAATCTCTTTCGGAAACTTTGAACTCCCTGGTTTCTAGAGTCCACAAGGACAGGTGATCACATATATGATATATTGTGATGCACAGTTCACTAGGGATGTAATAGGCCATGTCTTTTAAACCACCTAACAAAACAAACCCATGCCAATACAAAGGAGTTCAATCTTAAAAATGCATTCAACTACCTTAACAAAACTATACTTTATTTGTGCATCACTCAGTTGTAGATCCTCAAATCATCTCTGAGTTCATGCTGACACTGTCCTTCCTTCTGGAGGGGGCTACTTTTGTTCCCCTTGGTCCCTGTGTGTGTTGTAAAGTAGCCACCGCTCCAAGCTCACTCCCCTGATAGACTACAATCTCACATTTAGTTTACTAATTTGTATTAAGATTGTAGTCCATCACAGGGGGGAGCTTGGAGTGGTGGCTACTTGACAACATATTTTGGGTGGGCTGGTCTGTTGGTATATAATATTTTGGATAGGCTGAACTGTGGTGTATTATATTTTGGATAGGCTGGCCTGTGGGTGTATAATATTTTGGATAGGCTGGCCTGTGGGTGTATAATATTTTGGGTAGATTGGTCTGTGAGTATATAATGTTTTGACTCAAGAAGGTAGCACTTAAATGTTTTTATTTTACGTGTGCTACAGCACAAAAGTGGTGGCAGGAATGGAAGGCTATTGAAGAAATGAAAAAACAAAAGCAGCTGAACCAAGCTAATGCAGATAAACCAACAGTTTCTACAACTGCACCTACAAGAGGTGCTCCAAAGGGGAGAGGAGCAGCTCCAGTGTCCAGAGGAGCAAATACAACAGTTAGACTTGGTCCCTCTGAGAGAGGAGGTTTGGTCACACAAGGAGGCAACTCTAAAACAGGAACACCTAGGGGAAGCAGCATAAAAACAGACCCAGTTGGAGGAAGCAGTAGTAGTTCGGGCTCCACTAGTGTCACCAGGTATGTAGTACTGAACAAAGCTCACGATATGATGTATACTTATTTATACAATAGTTACTAATAAGATATATATGCTTTTTGAACATGGCCGTTTAAAGAGCTAAGCCGAAGTGCAAAGCAAAGTGAGTCATAGTAATATTTCATTTTGGCTCTTTGGTCTTAAACTGCCCATACCCCTATAGATTATCTGCAGATTTTCTATGGTCAGATGGAAAAAGTGCAACAGATTCCTCCATCTACACTAAACTGTGTGGATGGAGGAATCTCCCGCTGGGCCAAGCTTCAGTAACTTGCTAGTTGGCCCTGCTGGCTGTCAAAATACTTGAACAATCTGGATGCAGGTTTCCAGCGCTGGTGCGGGTCTCCGATCCAGCGCTGACTCCTCTTCTCTCATGTCCTAAGGTGTCTGTGCTGTTGCACACTGCTTCATAGACTTACCTTGTGTCTCTCCTCATCTCCCGGCCAAACATCTGAACTGCGCATGCGCCCCGCCCCAAGATCCTTTGCGCCCACCTGGGTTTAATAACCCTTTAATTGAATATTGCTGATCTGTTTATGAAATCCTAGTTATATGGATATCATCCTGACCCTCCTGCTTCATGACAGACCTAAAAAAAGTATGCAGATAAAGATTTCTGACTCTACTCTTATCTGATCTGCATACTTTTTCTGCATTTGTGATCTAAAAATTATTGAAGCCAGAGTGTCACCATAACAGCCAGGAAACTAGCATTTTTGTATATTTTATTTATTGAAGTCATGCATTTTATCAACTGTTAGTGCAGACTAAGATTATGCAAGTTTATGCTGTACAATAATCTTATCTCCCAGCAGAGGGCGCGGTGCACCTGTATTGCCTAAACCAGCCACAGCAACCTCCACTAAAGCACAAGCTCAAGTCAATGCAGCTACAACTGTAAAGGCTGCAAGCAAAGATAAGCCCCACCCAGTTCAAGGTAATCTTTTTTTATTGGTGAAAATAAAATACTTTAAAAAGAAAGTATCGTGTATTTTGAGTAAGCACATATATGCTCTGCACTGTGGCCATGCCTTTGCTATGCTCTGCACATTTTAAAGCACAATGTGCTTTACAAACTGTCATACATATGTTACTATTGCAGTGTTTATGTATGTCATTTATTATATGATTTTTGCATTTTTATACGCAAGGCATGAACACAATTTTGTTATCTGAAAGTAGATATTTTATAGGTTGATACATAGAGGGTAGATTAATAACAAGTACATCTTAACAAGTGCTGAAATAAGATATCAGTCACATCAGTGCAATGCATATCAGTGCATTGTTTTCATTTAGTTGGCCAGTCCATAGACTTGAATGGTGACAAGAAATAGTAAAGCATAACCGCTATATAGTATTGCAGAGTAGGACGAAGAGCCACCATATGTAATGAACAAACATGTCTGCTCCCTGTACATATTTATTTAATAACTATACGCAGAACCAAAGTGTTTACAATATGAACACAGACTGATAAGATCATTTACAGTTTTCAATATTATCTTTTTTTACATGTATATGTGAAGAGTCACTGAAAAGACTATGGTGCTCATTTAAAAAACATGGTTATCATCACAAGATTAGTATGTTTGCTGATGATGCACTTTTGATTATTACCGACCAAATGACTTCTCTTCCCCAACCACAACCCCTCCTACATCACTTTGGCACTCTGTCAGGGCTCTGTGTTAAGAAAAAAAGTCTAAAGCGTTGAATGTATCTTTACCCCCATCAATATGCTCTACATTACAACAATCCTTCCTCTACCAGTGGGTGGACACAGCACTACCCTATTTGGGGATCTACCTCACCCCTTCCTATGATCGCCTTTACCAAGCCAATTACCCTAGTCTACTGTCCAATTTGGAATCTCTGTTATCCTCTTGGGAGAAACATCCTATCTCGTGGATTGGCAGGATTACAGCGGTCCAAATGACACTGCTTCCCAAATTCCTCTATCACGCGAGGGTTCTCCCAGTCCCTATCCCCGCCTTTAGACTTAGGTTACTTCAGCGGCGTATACTCCGTTTTATCTGGAAAGGAACTTTCCCGAGGGTATCACATCGGGTACTCTATCGTAGCAAACTGGAGGGGGGACTGGGACTCCCGTTCTTTCAGAAATACTACCAAGCGGCCCAGTTGGCTCCCCTTGTACAAAGCTTTGGGAAAACTGAAATGCCCCTTTGGGTCTCGCTGGAAGCCTACACCTGCTCCCCAATTTCCCTCCTCAATCTCCCTTGGCTACCACCCAAAATGAGGTGGAACATTAGCAACCCTATCCTCAGACACACCTTGAAGGTCTGGGATGGGCTGAGGCGCCCTATGGGTTGGATGTCCCCCCACACTCCTCTGATGTCCATCCATGGTAACCCTCTGTTCCAACCGGGATTTTCCAACCAACTTGCTTTTAAACCATGGCTCTTACAATCCCTGAGTCGGATTACTGATTTCTGTTCGGCACAGGGGATCATACCATTCGAGCCGGTCTGCGCAGACCACCAGACTTCCAGTTTATTCAGATCAAACACTTTTTGCTGTCCCGCCTGGGGTCCCAGAGGGGTCCCCCCCCTCACTTCCTTCGAGAGACTGGTACATGACGGGACTCGAGACTCAGGGACTATATCGACCCTATATACCTTATTGTTGGAAAAGTTGCATGCCTCCCTACCCGCCTACACCCTTAAATGGGAACAAGATCTAGGATGCTCCATCTCCCTGGACACTTGGGACCAAATATGGCGAACAACCTCCAAGAGTTCGATGAATGTACAAACGATAGAGGCAAACTACAAGGTGCTCTTTAGGTGGTACTTAGTCCCGCTCCGGATATCCAAAAAACAATGATATGGCTGCACCGTGGCTATGCCGCTGCCATGCTCTGCACATTTTAAAGCACAGTGATGTGCTTTATAAACTGTCATTCTTTTGCAACTTTTATTCAGTTCTGTTGCTGTTTTCAAGTCTTCAAGGCTCTGAAGCTGGCGGCCCTGATCATGTTTGTAAAGCACAGTGATGTGCTTATTAAGTGTGATAAGTAGGGATACTAGTATCGGTATCGGTGCGGATAGCGAGTATTTGGGAACTTCCGGTCAGAAGAAGATTCACTCTGACCAGCAGTGCCCTAGGGGAACATGGAACCAGCTTCCCGGGCAATCAGAAAGTCAGTGCGACAAGTTATGACCCGCCTCCCGGCTTCCTGATTGGTCGGCAAGCTGGCTCCATGCTGACTGGCTGGGAAGCCGGCTTCCTGGCCAATCAGCTTTGAGCCAGCCGAAGAGTGGGCTCCATACTGACTGGCTGGGAGACTGGCTTTCCGGCCAATCAGCATGAAGCCGGCTTCCTGGCCAATCAGGAAGCCGGGAGGCAGGTCATTACTGGCCTCGAGGATTCCTGATTGCCCGGAAGCCAGCTCCATGCTTATTGGATGGGAAGCCGGCATATCTGCATCGAGCCAGTCAAACATGTCTCCTCTTAACGCTGGGGGGCTTTGCCTGCTTCACACCGCAGTACAATTTTTATAATTAAGATGGGCCATGGTGTGCGTAACGCAGCAGTGCGTAACAAAGATGAACCATTTAGTGGATTTATACATTATACATTGTGAGCTCCGATTATCTTCCTCTGCACACTTACCTGTCTCTACTCTGTTGAGTCATCAGCCTCTTCATCAAAATGTTTACCGTATGGTCCTGTTCCTTCTGTGCCAATCTCCATTCCTTCCAGTGGAGAGTTTGTACTTGGCTTGTGCCATCAGAATAAGAACTTGCCATTAGACTGAATTGAGATTGTGGCAATCAAGTACTGGAGGTGCGGAGCCCGACAGTGAACATTTTGAAGAGCCTGTGCGGTGCCTTTCCATAATGTGAGCAAAAGATACAGAAGCCCCACGTGCTGTATTTTGGATGCATTTTGCTGATCAGTCTCATTCAGGTTAACTGAGTGACATAGTAAAACTAGGGCAACACCAGAATTACTAGTTTTAAACCACTTCTGTCTGCCTAGCGGATGTTGACCTTTGTGGTGCCTGCGCAGATATGACTAAACAAACATTGGATTTCCATGACAATATACAGATAAGGAAGTAGATTAACATGCCTATTTTGTGTTGCAGCACTGGGGGTCCCTGGTTCAGACCCTGGTCAGGACACTATCTGCAAGGAGTTTGCATGTTCTCCCTTTGCTTGTGTGGGTTTCCTCCAGGTACTCCGGTTTCCTTCCACACTCCAAAGACATGCTGTAAGGTTAATTGGCTCCTTAGATTGTAAGGGCAAGGACTGATGTGAATGTGCAAATATGTAAAGTGCTGCCTAAATTGACGTCACTATATAAATACCTGTAAAGAATAAATAAATGATCCTACTAGTATGCGTCTGAGAGGAAACTGGAACAACTGAGGTCAAGCACAGGCAGTACCTAAAGCAGAACACCAGTGAAAAAAGAAAAGCCGAGTAAACGTTAGAATACATAAACCAGCTTGGGCTGCAATACTCACCTTTAATCCGGCGCTCTTCCCCACACCCTGCAGAAACTACTCTCTGCTACTAGATGAATCTCTTCTTCCCGGTTAAATGACAGCCAACAGTGGGTTCAGTACACTGGCGTTCAGCTTAATAACCCCATGCAAACATTTCTAGTATTAATCAGTTGTAAAGTTAAAGAACTAACACTTTTTTATTCTCTGTAATGTAGGGCAGGCTCCTGGTCAAGCGTCTATTAATCGCAGTTCCTTCTTGCATCGCCTGGGTTTATCACGCGCTTTGTCTCGCAGTAAGGAAAGCACAGCTGATGCAGCAGAGCTCTATCGAGAAGTCATCAAAATGGCACCAGAGGTATGGGAATGGTGTTCTTGTTTTCATTCTTTAACCTGTACTAGACAAATAACAGAAGGCTTCATTCACTAAGCAATTATTGTTAGTTGCCATAATGATATTTTTCTGAGTGGTAAGAACCAGTAGGAGCAGAAAATACCAATATAGCTGAAAGTAGCTTTTAAATGTATAGATAAGAAATAGTATATTAAACAGAAACCATATACATTGGTACCTCGGTTCACAAACTTAATTCGTTCCATGATTCTGGTCGTGAACCGAATTGGTCACGAACCGAATCAAACTGTGACCGCAATCTCGACTAAAGGAAGCTGCAACCATGTGACGGAGCAGGGAAGATGGCTGTGGTTGTGTTCGTCACCCAATGCGGAGTTTGTGAACGGAAGCAAAATTTTGGCTTACTTCCTGTGTGCGAACCGAATTGTTCGAGAACAGAAGCGTTCGTAAACCGAGGTACCACTGTACAACATTCCCTCTACCTATCCCTGTCGACTTTAGTACTGTTATAACTGAAAAGACAAGTACTATTCATTTTGTATTGAAATTTAGAAAAATGTTGGGAAATTGGGATGCATCCAAATTTCCAAATGAAAATATAACGAATCAGAACGTATCCTAATTTTTTAGAACGAAAATTTTAGTTGCAACCGAATTTCTTTCCGAATGTCGTTTAGAATGGACTTTTGTTGTTAAATGTCAAAGTAAAAAAAGAAAAACGTGTAGTCCCTCCCCAATTGATACCCTTTTAGGAACCCCACGCTCTTTTTTTTTTTCTTTACTTCAGAGGTCCCCCGTAACATTCCTACTAGGGTCTGGTATCAATTGGGGGGAACCCCACTGTTTTTTTTTCCAATGTCACTGTGCTGCAACAAAAGTTTGTTCAAAAATACTACCGCATCCGAAATTACCGAACATGTCAGATTCATCCGAATCCTCAACCGAATTGACTATCGGACCCGAATCCCGAAAAATGAAAATCCGAAAACAAAACAAATATTTTTGCTGGGTTACATGTCTATAACTGAACATTAAAATGGATTTAATTGAGATGACAGGATCTATACAAAAGGGAGCATAATATTGAACTGTTTTCTAAAACATATATGTATATGAATTGTAAATGTATTTATTTCATAAGAATTTACCACCTTTGCTGTTAAAAAAACATATATAGGCTGTGGTGCAAATTTTACAAGGGGTTTCAAAGGCTTAAGATATGCCTTGCCAAGTGGGGAAGTGGGTCATGGGGCCACACTGAGGAGTGTCAGGTGAAGGTTTGATCCTTTGCAGAATTCTCCTACACCTACCCCGACATCTCCAGCAGCAACCTGCTCCAGGAAGTTGTCTTTTCCACATCTGCTGGAACAGAAGACTGCAGCTGCTCTAGTTCCAGCCTGGTATTCAGTCCCCTTTCACACGTTTATGGCCTGTGCTACATCATTGTGTTAGGTACCCAGCTGCTTTTTTTACCCAGAAGACCATCCTGGCCCTCCACCAGTATGTGGAATGTAATGTGCCTGCATCCCTGGACAGGAGACAGATGATCACAGAAACGTTGTCCAGTCAACATGGGCAGAGGTGCTACAGCACACTGGTGAACCTTCTGGCGATTGTGATGCAGGACAGGTCACACCACTGGAGTTGGAGGTACCACTATTGTCTCTTGTCCGATGGTGACAGCACAGTCCCTTGTACTAAGTATATTAAGTGTGTGTCCAGGAATAGTGATCTATTTCTAACTGGCACTCTGCATGTAAACACATGTAGTATCATTACATGTGTAGTGCCGCGTTCAAATGCTGCTGCTATTACCCAATCATTAACTTGAACGGGTGGCAGCTGCCACGTCTAGACGGCATATTTGGGATTCCTGCACAGGAATTTGTAGGTTCCTGCCACGGGAATACCAGAGCTCACCTACTATGTAGATGTAAATGAAGCCTTATACTACAAAATCTGTAAAGGAAAGTGAATACTTAAGGAAGGCACTGTACCTTAAATGAATACAGGTGAAACTCGAATAATTAGAATATCGTGCAAAAGTTCATTTATTTCACTAATGCAACCTAAAAGGTGAAACTAATATATGCGATAGACTCATTACATGCAAAGCAAGATAGTTCAAGCCGTGATTTGTCATAATTGTGATGATCTGCTTGTGCACCTTTTTCTTCCACACTTTTCTCTTCCACATAACTTTCTATTAATGTGCTTTGATACAGCACTTTGGGAAAATTCAACTTCTTTTTAAATTACCTTTTGAGGCTTTCCCTCTTTATGGAGGGTGTCAATGATGGTTTTCTGCACAACTGTCAGGTCAGCAGTCTTTCCCATGATTGTGATTCCTACTGAACCAGACTGAGAGACCATTTAAAGGCTCAGGAACCCACTGCAGGTGTTATGGCTTAATTAGCTGATTAGAGTGGGACACTTTGAGCCTAGAATATTGCACCTTCTCACAATATTCTAATTTTCTGAGATTGTGGATTTGGGGTTTTCATGAGCTGTAAGCCATAATCATCACAATTATGACAAATCACGGCTTGAATTATCTTGCTTTGCATGTAATGAGTCTATCTCATATATTAGTTTCACCTTTTAAGTTGCATTAGTGAAATAAATGAACTTTTGCACGATATTCTAATTGTTCGAGTTTTACCTGTATATCAGCACAGGATTGCCATGTGCCATTATGATTGTGGTTTTTATTTTTGGAGGTATAGTGGAGAACTAAATAAAGCCCCTCCTGTGTATAGATGGATTGCTTATTAGAATTTGTGCTCCCTCAGGTTCATGATGCTTATACAGAGCTGGCTGAACTTCTGTTAAAAGACGATCCTCTAGGCGCTGTGGAGATCTACTGCCAGTATCCCCAAAGGGCAGTGGAAGAGCAGTCATTCGATGATGCTTTTATTCCTGGGGAAATTGTACGCCTGCTTATGAAGTGTGAGAAGTATGATGACCCGCGTCTACCTGTCAACATGATTTCCTATGGAAAAGTGGTGGGAATAGGTAATCAAGAGTCACTCTCACCACAAGATACAATGTCCAGGGGGGCTCATTTACCTGAGAAAGACCAATAGCCCATAATAACTGCTCACAATTAATCTTTTTCAGTAAACATGGATCTCATTTCTATGGGTTACTCTACAATTGTGATAACCTTCTAGTCTTTCCAATGATAATCCAAATGCACACATTATGCTGCCTAAATCACATTTTAATGTGATACTAAACTGTAAAAACTTTTGATTTGGCCAGGAGAGGGAGGGATAAAGAAGAGGGGAAAGGTGAGAGAAAGTGGGTATGGAAGGGGGGAGTAGGGTGAAAGAGTAGTGAAGGGGGGATGGAGAAAGATGGAGGGAGTAGTATTCTGACTCCGATTGTTGTGCTAGTGACTTATCCCTTGCTGAGACCTCTATGCCTGCCCTGTATAAGCAGATTTAATCACTGAGGACCATCATTGTCAGATAGCTGAACTCACCACTACCTTTTCATCCACAAGTGTTGCTTTATTCTTTACATCAGACAACAGGATAACAGCAGGTAAATGATTGCGGTATTATGCGTTCAAAAGACGATACTTGCGTAGCGTACTATGCAGAATACATGTGTCCCTGTTACATGTGGCCTGTTAGTTGCATCCATGACACAGGAAGTGCTATACTCAACAAGAAGGGTGGAGCATACACAAAGGGGAAACGTGTCATAGATATCAAGAAAGAGAACATGGAAAAACAAGTTCATTACCAAAAAGGGTCACTAGATGGCAACATATAACTTACTATAAAATGTCCAAAGGAATATGGTACAAAGAATACACTACTGTATATGAATCTTATCTATATAAACTTCTATGCCCCATTGGGGCAGCACAAGTAGAGATTGAGGGGTAGAAGGGGGAAGGAAAAGATATCTGAGAATATTCGTTTTTGCATCTGTTTTCACAGAACGAATGTTAAGAAAGATTTATAGGTCAAACAGTTCTGCAAATGGGTTTTAAATAGACCCTAAGTAATATAATTCTATGTATATTCTCAGTGCAAGTTTCTATAATCCTATAATTTTCATGAAGTTCATGGGGTGATTGGTTAAATCTACAAATGAAAGGCAAAAAAACATTTTGCAGTTAAAGCTGAACTCAGGACAAATATCTAAATACCCAGGTGAAATACATACATGGCAACTGTTTAATCCTGCCAAAGGATTAGTATTTCCATCTATCTTTAAGTTTTATAAATCCCAACCAGACAGCACAAGAGGATGGACTTTTTTTCTCTGTTACAATTGAGGAAAACACTGCTGACAGCTCCCCATCCCCTGCCTGCTGATTGAATAGTAAAGGAGCAGCAGCAGTCTAATGAGGCCATCCCTCTCCTCCCTCTGCCTTCTCCTGTCAGCTTGTCCTTGGTAGCACATTTGCATGCAGCTCATCATACCATTAGCTCCCATTGCTGCCCCTCGCCCTCCCAATCTGGATTCTGCTGTACAGGGGATTGCAAGAAGCTGCGATCAAGCCATATGTGGCTACTTACACTAGCTGCATTTAAAAAAAATACATGTATTGGTTTATTAATGAATACAGAGCTGTATTAATGTTTGTCTCCTACATCTGCCTGGAGTTTAGCGTTAAAGAGACAAACTACAGCACACGCTTTATGTGTTTAGTGAACACAGAGATTTTTATACATTTAATATTTTTTGTGTGGCAACAACACCGCCCCTTCCTCATTATACAGTTTTGTTAAACTTGCTTAGTTTCTAATCTGCAAATCGCAACATTCCGAAAAACAACAACAATATATAACTGGCAGATTCAACAATCTGCATTATAATTTATGGTAATTATAAAGTGCTCCGTTTCATTCTTAGCCAGGGAAAAGTGTGACAAACTAATTCTGAAACCTCTAAATTGAAATATTTATATTTATATGATGTAATCCTCCCTCTATTGTCTTTTGAATGAATAGCCTAAATCCTTCACTCTTATTCCCGTTCTATAGTCACCATGGAAACTAGGCTAATGTAAACAGCATCTGAAAAAAATAGCGAGCGTATTGAGGACAAAGGAAAACGGCATATGGTGGAAAGACATCTGAAAACCGTTTAATTATTCAGAAATATATATCATGCATGCACAACACAGATGTTTATCGATCAGACTAATTCCATCTAAAAAGCAAAAGGACCATTTGTTAAAAAGCGTAATGTAATTATTATTATGTGCGCTGGAGGCAGTGTTATTTATTGATGAGTACAGTTAATGGTGTGTTATACATCGCTATAAAGAATACAAAGGTTGTGCCTATGTACATACAGGTCTCTTTATCTGATCTATCACTTTGTCTGATCTAAGCTGGGCTGTTGTATTCTGACAGTGGCGGGTGTGCCGCTATCAGAATACCAGAACAGTGATGGCAGCTCATTGGCTACTGTCACTGCTAGCCCGAAATCTTTCCAACCCACTCTTGATTTTCTGATCTAAGGATGCCAGACGGAAGACTGCCGACGGGGCCACCCATTGAGCAAATGAACCAGCCGAAACTCGCACAGTGTATGGCCAGCTTTAGGACACTCATAGATATGAGATGACAGTCCCCATCAGACCATGTTTAGCTAGATCAGAAAATGATCTGATGTCAATGGGCCTGCCCCAGTGTTACCAGCAAGGCACTGTAAGGGATAATGGACGATCAGGCAGAAAAGAAGCCCTTATTGATCACTGTTTCTCCTCCACTATGCCACTACTGGCAGCCTTTTGCTTCTCCCCTTTACAGGTAAACGTATCTGTTCCCAGAAGCAGAGCAGACAAGTTTGTACCACGCTCTGCTGTTATAACACTTTCTCTAATGCCTAGTTCAAAATCTATTACATTACATGACAGACGTGTGAAATAAAAAACAAATTTGGGGGTAACGTACACTTTTACACAAACATTAAAGTACATGTCCACTTTCAGCTAACTTGTACTATACCTAACCCAACAGTCTTGTGTGCAACCGTACCTTCCCACAGGTTCCAGCAATCTTCACTGTGCAGCCCTGCTATCTCTTTTTCTTATGCTGGGCACACACCTTACAACCATCGCAAGACAAAAGTCTGGTTGTAAGGTAATTAAAAAAACGTACGATCTGCCTATCTTGGACAGGCAGATCGTACTTGCGATGATCGCAAGCCGCGCCCACCTGGGGGGGGGTTCCGATGACCGCAATGCCGAACAGGCACAGCGGCCCGTCCGGCTTTTATCTTGCCACACAACCCGCCGAACATCGTACGATGCTCGGCGGGTTTTCGAACATGTTCGTAAGTTAAAAGTCGCGCGACCTTACAGTAGTAGAGGTCGCACGGCTTCCACACACCTTACGATAATCGTATGATTTCCCACGATTATCGTACAATTATCGTAAGGTGTGTGGGCACCCTTAGTGTGCAAGCACACTGCGGTCCCATTCATTGCTAGGGTTAAACCATATTTCAGCCATCCAGCAAGTATACTTGTACTTTAAAGTAGACCTGTGGTCAGCCTATGGGCATTTAAATGTTTATTTACTGCTGACTGCTAAGAGTCTGGCGTCAGTAGTAAGTCATATGGCAGGCGGGTGGGGGTGGCCATACTGGCGGTACCGGGCACATTCTTGCTGGAACTCAAGCACCAAAAAGCCATTCCTGTCGATCTGAGATGCTAGATCAAATACAATTTATGAAGACAGATGTAGAGCTAGTAACTTACAATAATCAGGAAATTATTATCAAAAAGAATAAAGAATAACAACTTTCTTTATAACTTCAGGTTGCTTGGAGAAATATATCAACATTCTTGAAGAGAGATTTAAAACCAACATTCTCAAGACCGTCTACGCTGGCATCCATAATAAATCGGAAGAGGACCAAGACCTGCAAGATTTCTTCCGTTTTAAATGCTGGATATAAAAGAAGAGATATAACATACTCTGTCAGCTTTGTCAACTTCTAAAATGATCAGCTATTAATAATGGTCTGGCCAAAACCATGGCAGGAACATCTCATCACTGGAGTATCCAAGAGATATAAGAAGGCAGCCTGCCAGACTGCAGATATATCTGAAATGCCAATGTCATAGACTTAAATTTTAATGGAAAATGTCAATTTTTTCTTGTAGTCAGTTGCTTAACTCGGAGGTTGAGAAGTAAAATGAGCTCATCTGGGTTCCTCTCAGAAGTTAATTGGCACTCTCTGGGAGGGCCCATCCTAAGCTTTGTGTTTTGGTTGATGTGTTTTCTATTGGAATCAGCAGAAACACATCAAGGTATGATGATGAGCATTATTCAGCATTGCCACACCTTTTCACATGCACTTTGCGTTGCATGTCAAGGCACGGTTACATGTGTTATTGTGTATGTGTAATGTGTGTTTTAACACCAAGTTACATGCCTTGATGTATTTCCATTTAATTAAACAGAAATTGCATCCGGCAAACACACAAACCTGTTTCTAGGCTGCAGGTCACATGATCCTTGATCAATCAGTTTTATCTACAGATTGGATATTTTATTGGCTCATGTCATGTTATCTCTTGTGATTTATAAACAAATTAAATTCCATGACCAGAACAACACAGTTTTACCCCCTTTTGATCTCTCGGTATGGCAGTACAATTTGATTTATTTTTCCATTCTAGTTCTGTTTGATCTCTAGTGTTCAAATAAGAGACCCATTGCAGTTAAATATACTTGAAAACAATATGTTGTATGGCTGACAGGACATCTTCTTGGCAACACATGGGAAATACCTGAGGAGGAGGTATTTGCTAAAAATTATACCAGGTCTGGCAAAACTTGTCTCCACTAAATTGGTGAATATAAAGATTGGAGCAGTTCTTGGCCTAAACTATACATCATAGACTAATGTATTTAAATGAGTGCATGGTATAAAAAAATCTTCAGAGCTGTTGCCACATCTCTCTCTTCTTCCTTTTATAACAAATTCCAAATTAAATATAAAACACTTGCAAAAGGGCTCCATTATTACCCAATTACAACCACATCAGAGATCGGATTTACACATACAGGCATGTGCAAAAAGTAAGTAAACCACATGGAAAATGTTGACTTTTTCCACACATTTAACATTAGATCTGCATTCATTTCCTACAGATAACGGTAATATACTTGACTAAGGATATCAAGAGATGTAATGGGGTACTTTGAATAAAGAAAATACACCATTGGCCTCAGAAGCTGGTATTGCCCCATTAGCAAAATTACTTCTTGAAGGCCTTTTGCATAACTGGCCACTAATTTCTGACATCAACTGACATTTTGACCACTTCTTACACAGTTAGTTACTTTTCTATCCTAAATTACTTCCGTTGCAAGATGTTTGTAGGTTTACAGGTCTGACTCAGCAGTGGGGGTGTTGTACCTCTTTGTTTCCAGACGTTTTTGGAGCATATCTGGAATTTGTGCCCATTCAGCCAAGGAACACTTGTGAGGTCAGGTACTGATGTTGGGTGAGATAACCTGGCTAGCAACCTTAAGGTGTTCAGTAGAGTTGAGATTTGTCAGAGATTTGTGCAGGCTATTCAAGTTCCAAAGTATGTCTTTATGAAGGAATCTTTGTACACAGAGGCACAGTCATGCTGGAACAGAAAAGGACCTTCTCTAAACTCTTGACAAGGCTGAAAGCACACAGTTGTCAAAAAAAAATAATTTATATATATATATATATACACATACATATACATACATACACACACACAGTATATCTATATATTAGGGATTCACAGATACTTTTCGAGTACCAGTGCCGATACTTGTCATTTTCATGAGAACTACCAGGGTTGCAGCTGGGACCTAGTTTTGGCACTCCACCACTGTCCTGAAATTATAAGTCTGTATTGTTTTAGAAAAACTGTCACATGACAATAAACAAAAATGTATCAGTACTCGTACTCGGCAAGTACCAGTACTCGTACTCGCAAAACTGGTATCTGTGCATCCCTTTATTTATAAAAACAAAATCGTACATTAAAACAGAGGTGTACAAATCCTGAGAGCTCCGTGTGCTGCTTACAAATGACATCTGCCTCCTAATTTTTGAATTTTTCTCTAGTCTAGGAGCTCAAAAGTATCAGTACATGTACTCGTACTTGTACCGAGTACTGTACTTGGTATCTGTGCAACCCTACTATATATATGTATATATCTATATATATATGTATAGATATATATATTTATTTGGGATGCACCGATATATATCGGCCACCGAAACATATCGGCCCGAAAATGGCACTTTTGGCTAAAATGGCAAAAGTGCAATTTTTCTGCCAATATAGCGGCACATCCCTGCTTTCTTTTCTCCCTGCTGGGCGCTGCTCTGTGTCCCAGCAGGGAGGAGAGAAACTGTCACAGGTGGCCGAGCACTGCAGGGGGAGAGTGCTGTGAGCGGCAGGCGTCTCTCCTCCCACACCGCTCAGCCTCCTGTCACAGATCGGCAGAGCAGTGCATGGGCGGAGACAGCACGCAGTCACAGGAGGCTGAGCTCTCCTCCTGCACCGCTTGATCAGCCTCCTGTGACAGCTGTCACGATGGGGAGCGAGGTACAAACACAGTGTTTGTACATAATTGAGGACAGAGTATGTTTACTATATCCTCAATTATGAATGACTGGGAAGTGATCTACATCACTTCCTGTTCATTCACGGTTGTGGATATAGTAAAAATACTATGTCAACAAGTTATGAATGAACAGGAACACTCAGTATAGAGAGTTCCTGTTAATTTATAACGGGCTGCAGAAAAAGAGATTGGAGGACTCTGTTCTCAATCTCTTTTACTATTTTAAAAAGGGAAATATCAGGGGTCTGTTTAGATGCCTAATAATTCCCCCAAGCCCCTAAAAGTAAAAAATAAAAATATTTAATAAAAAATAAAATATTTTTAAAAATTTGAAAAAGCTAAAAAAAAAAAACAAATTCGGTTTCGGTCCGACATTTTTTTTCCTTTCGGTTTCGTTTTTAAAATTTTAATTTCGGTGCACCTCTATATATATATATATATATTATATTTTTGTTTTTGCTTAGTTATGTGACAGGAAAATAATCTGAAGTGTACAGTATATGTGTAACCAATAACATTTTACTGTTGCTTTTGACAGTGTATAAAACAGAACACATAGAGCAGGTAAAACATTAAACTGATCGACTGTCACTTTGTAAAATAAAAAAGTTTGGTATTTAAAACTGAATCCAAGGCAGGCAACTAAAACACAGTTGGCATACACGTATGTGACCTGATTTGACATTCTCTACAGCAAGTCATGTTTTCTAGGCACCACTTCCAGATAGCGTGGTAAGGTCCGGAACCTTCCTTCAGAGTATACTGGAGTTAAGCACTACAGGAAGAGAACCACCCCAGTCTGTGATTGGACAAAATAGTGATGAGGTCATTCCACCGGTATAATAATATGTTCAATGATAATGTTGACAGTAGAGTGTAAAGCAATAAGCTAAAGCGTTGACTCTCACTCTCCCAAGTCTACTTGCTGTTGAGTGAGGGATTATCAGGTACCAACGACAGTCCAGGTACTTTTTTTGAAAGACCAACTGAACTTTCAGTTTACATAAGCATGAATCAACCATATTGTAGAGGAGGATCCTTTGCTCACATTGTGAAAGCAGTGATCTGCCTGCAGAGGTCTGACCCATCCCCTGCCGAGTCAGACCCACCAGTATAGCTCTGCAAACAGCAGGAAGCATGAATTTTGCTAATTACAGAGCTATAGGTATAACTCAGCAGGGGGTTGTGCTGAACCTCTGTAGAGAGACCACTGCTTCTCCAGACACAGCAAGATTTCTCTACAGCATGCTGCCAGGAGACAGGTTTTTTTTATATTCAGGCTGTGGCTGCAGCTGCTTTCCAAAGAAAACAAGGCTTTGTACATCTGTTCTGAAGCACTTGGAATGTATTTAGCTGATGTAAACTGAAAATTCAATTGGGCGTTACATAAACATTCACAATAACAAATAATCAAATGGTCTTTAATGTGCCTGAAGTTAAGTCTTAACAGAAACAAAGACAGTAAAATATTAAAGGGTTATCAATGTGGCTTCTCACACTTCAACAGTTTCACCACTGTGATGGCTCCTTTTTCTCGGTAGTGCTAAACCATTGTCCACACCCTTCATCAGTGTATTATTTCCCTAACACTAGCAGAGCAAAGCTGTATCAACCTGTGCAAGAGAACACCAATAATCTCATCATCGGTGAGTCTATGAGGAGAACTGGAAAACAAGCTCTGACTCACAGGCACTGCAACCGCTCCCAGAGTAAAAAGTATCTTTCACACTTTGTTGTAGGTTGGCTTTCACAATGCAATATATTTGTTTACTCTGCATGTATAATAGGCTGCAAAAAACAGAGCACTATTAGTGCAGAAGACAGGCCTTTGGGGTTCTAGCAGCAAACATTTTCAGGATTTAGTGGTAGAGGATCAGTAGGCATATATGACTGGTATCTTTACAAAGACCTCCACCTAACTATCAAATTGTTCCACTCTTCAAGCTGAAGATAAGTGGGACAGATGTAGTTAAAAATCAATCTCCCCCACTAACTGCTGCTGTCAATGAGGAATTAGTCCATTCCTCATTGAATTCTAATTGCATTAGACAGGTGACTGAAGGATAAAGGACAGCTAAAGGAACGCCACGGCACTAGATCTAGGCAGTAGCCTCTAGCAAAACTAACTTACAGCTTTGGGTGGAGGTCATTCACATATTTTCAAAGAGAAAACCCCAGTAAAGGGCATCGAGTTTGTCACTACAGATAGCAGCCAGCAGGGGTGTATGTATAGTAGAACTGCCTAAAGTGGTGAGATCCAGTAAGTTTTGGTGGTGTCCGGGAACCGGATTCTAATTGTCTCTGAAGTAGCAAATTGACATTAAAGTTTGTTGAGTTTGGTGACGATCAGCACTCTGACAGTCTGGTCAAATGCTGTGGAAACGCACAGTCCTTTCTTATCCGGGCTCCAATCTATGCTGGAGATGGGCTGTGTTGATAGTGTAACATTCTGTAGGAGGCTGACAGTTCCTGCCACACCCATATCAACCCCATCGGAGTCTTTCTTTGTCCGCTGAGCTGGGTAGTCACTGTAAAGGAAATTAAAATAATAAATAATGAAGTATTCTTGTGAATTATGATTTTACTTTAAATCAGTTATACGTATGTTGAAAATGAGGATTTAACTGCCATCTGTCCTGGTGACCTGCAATCTCTTCATGTCCTTGTGTCACAGGGATAAAAACGTTCTGAATCTGAGATGTAAGTAAATCAAGCTTTGTTTAAAAAAATATATATCTGTAAAGTGCAGCAGTTACTTTTTGTAATGTTATTTTTGTGGACTGAACCAATAACAACCATAAACCAATATGAAAGGGATAGTGGGCCCCATAAACAAGTATTTATACTGTATACTTAGGTATGAAAGGATTCAAATCAAAGATGGTCAGCTTCAGGAATGTTGATGCCAATAAAAAAAGCTATTTTTCATCTAGCATGCAAAGAGCTATGGTAGTCCTATCCCAGGCCCAGGAGTTGGTCTATGTCAAATCCCAGTTATGAGAATATGGCTTTCAAACCTATTAATAACATGGATAAGAATGCAGCCTATCAAACTGCTAAGATCCGGTGGAGTTTGGATGGGTTACATGAATAAGATTCTAATGAGAGGTAGGATCTCTGTAAGGCCATTATTTCTCAATATCTCTTTTGTTATTATAGAGAAGAGAACACTTACTATTTCCAAAGATGGAGACTCCCAGTTCCTCCTGTCGTCATGAAGATGTCCCTGTTTTGTGGCAGATGCCGAGCTTGCCAAACAGTAGATTTGTGTGCCTGCAAAAATCAGAACCGAGCTAAAGATTTTCCACCCAGAAAAAACAAGAGAATACATTTGTATTCACATTAGCCAACAAGAATGGTTTTCCTTCACATGCTCTAAAAAGATGTCCATAGTCCTGTGCAGACCAAGCTCCTTTTCACAACACAGGTTGAAGTAAAAACCATACCAAATAAGGTTTAACACTCCATCTGACACCTTAAGTTGACTCCAGTGTACCTACTGTATGCCAGCAGCCGGGCTGCCACAGGGCAATGTGCAATAATGCAACAGCACAGACTTGGCAGCTGTATGGGGTTTTTTAAATATGAAGAGGATGTGTTTTGGGCCCCCGAAATGCATCAGATACTCTACTTGAATGTCCCATGATCCTAATGGAATAAAGTTGTATCTAGACTATTTTAATTGGTGTGGTGTTTAAATCCCTACATCTGCTGGGCTTTTTATAGGTATGTTGCGCTAAAGCCCAGTTAGAGTGGAACTTCAGGCACTCTGCTAAATACATGGTTAAAATCCATATATGTCTACTGTTTTACGTGCCCAGGGATTTGTCATTTTGATCAGGAAGATCACAATACTACTTCTTTAACATTACTGCCTTCAATCACTATGGCAAGGGACAACCAATGTTTTGCTAAAATGTTGAGCTCTGTTGCTATGGAGGTTTTACCAACAGGACTACAGACTTCCAACGAAGTCCCTACAACAGAATGAACACTGCCCCACTCCACCAGTACTTAAAAATCAATTTTCAGTGATGCTGTGCTGACATAACATAAAGACCCGCAATGCTGGTTTATCTTTGATAGTTTGACTAAAAGACTTTACCTTCTCTGTCACTGATGCAAACCCTTTAGTAGGGTGCTGGGTCCTCAGGTCATAAACATGAAATTTGCCTTCCAGGGAAGTAGCAACTAATTTATTCATCAGGATGTCCTTTCTATCAAATTCCAGGGAACAGACCTGAACACAAAGAGGATTATCACAGTTCAAATAAACAGCTAGTCACAGGGTAAATTATTGTGGAAGAGAAAGAGAGATAAGGGGCCCAACCATGAAAGTTAGATTTTTGCATTCAAACTGCAAAGAATGCTGTACAATTATAAGCAGAGCATGGTGGTGACGGTGAGAGGTCTTGTCACCAGGAGAACCACAGCTGGGAGGTCCTGGAAAAAGAGGTGAAATATCCACTCTTTAAGGCTACATAAACACTAGTCATACCCCATTTCGAATGTTGGTCTCCCATCGTAATGACATGTTTCGCAAGTCAAACAGTTTAATGTCTCCATTGTCGTATCCGGCACATACAACACGCTCCTCCTGATTGCAAGCATTACCTTGAAGAAAACACATTCCAGAAATACAGTATAAAAATTGGGTACAGGCTAATCCCGACATTTACAAAGCATTACTTGGCCAACCTTTTGCCTCAAAAGCTTGTTGTGATTTCCACTACAGTTAGCCATTGGATGTATTACCCCCTCAGTTTCACTCATTATTTTGACTCATAGAAGTGCTACTCTTTGGACAGGAAAAGTCAGTGCTGCCAAGAGATAATCTACTCTCAAAGAATATGAAGAGCACAAGTAATTATTTGCAAAGTGAAAAAGGAATCAAAAAACATATCAACTCATCTATTTAGTTCAGTCAGACTTCAGCTAAATATTGCTCAAAGTTTTGGATAAAGTGTGAAAGGGCTGGAACCTCTGTCGGGTTCTTATTGTGTCTGTGTCCGCATTAGGGATATTAACCCTCATTTTAATTGATATTAAAGCCAAAAGGGTTTTAAGCTATTCCAAATGCTGATGACATCACTTACAATGGGTGATGCTCCTTGATGTTTAAAAGTTTTGGTTTCCTGCAAAATCAGCTGATCTCCTGAGCACTGGTCCTGACTTGCTGGTTTAGGGCTCGTTTCCACCAGCCCGTGCACTCATCACACTGTCCCGTGTCCAGAACACAAGGGATCGCATGCACAAAGTCTCCTTGCATTCTGGGGCAGGAGGGAGCATGGCAGTGCCTTTCATGTCAATGGCACTGCAGACACGCCCACGCTGTGTGATTGGCCGCACAGGACCGTGTGGTAATATAATGCCCTGTGTTCCAGTGCGGTACAATCGCAAAAAATTGCACATGCAGGAAACTAACCCTTTTAAACATCAAGGAGCAGCACTCATTGTACGTGATTTCATCAGCATTTGGAATTGCTTAAAACCCTTTTGACTTTAATATCACTTTAAATAAGAGTCAATATCCCTAATTTTGCAATCATACCGCACTGGAACGCAGGGTATTATATTACCACGTGGTCCTGGGCGGGCGATCGCACTGTGGATGGGGGGCATTTCTGCAGTTCCTTTGACATGAATGGTACTTCAACGCCCCCTCCCGCGCCAGAACGCAAGGAGACTTTGTGTATGTGATCCCATGCATTCCGGGCACGGGACAGTGCGATGAGCGCATGGGCTGATGGAAACGAGCCCTTAGAGTGACTCCTTTCTCAAGAAGAGTTCTATAGAGCCACCCTTGTGTGTGCCAGTAAGCTGTGTGTGTCTCCACAAACACAGCAAATCACTCTACTTCCCTCCCTCCTCCAAGCTAGTAGATGAACAGATGTTGAGAAACATGGAAGCAGCTGTTTAGAAACATGATAACTGTAAGTGCTTGATCAACAATATAAAGAAATACTTTGCTGGGCAATATCTATTTATTTGATCTGGTTTAATTATTGGAAAAAACATTGAGAGTTTAATACTACTTTAATGTCCTGGTGAGGAATGACGTGATTTATAAGCTGAAAGCTGTCACTGAAAACAGCAGATGAGGGGAAGTTACCCAGCAGGGGCATCTTTAACCGCTTGCTGACCAGGTGTTTAGACCTCCCTTCCTGGCCAGGCCATTTTTCAGTATTCTGCGCTGCAGTACTTTGACTGACGTTTATTCCGTCATGCAACGCTGTACTGAAATTATTTTTATACCATTTTTTGGGGACACATAAGAGCTTTCTTTTGGTGGTATTTAATCACCACTGGGGGGTTTATTTTTTACTATATTTCGGGGAAATTACTGAAATTTATTTTTACATTGTTATGAAACATTTATTATTACTCAATTTTTTGGTTAAATATAAAAGACGGGGTCACGTCGGGTAAATAGACACCAAACATGTCAAGCTTCAAAATTGCGCGCACCCGCAAAAAATCGCAGAAAACTACCATACCCAAAATTGGCCATAGGCGACGCTTTAAAAGCTTTTACCGCTCATCGGTTTAGTGTTATCAGTGATTGATGGCCCTATAATTATTGCTCTCACTGCGACGTACGCGGCGATATGTAACATGTACGGCGTAATCGCTGTTTTCGCAGGTATGCGCACCCGACGCATGTTTGCACGCGTGCATGTATGGGTGGGGACTTTAAAAAAAAAATGTATTCTTTTTTATGTGTAAATTTGTTTTTTGGAAACTTTTATTTTTTTTCCTATTTTTTTTTCACTTAACTTTATTGCTATCACATAGGGTGCTAAGAAACCCCCCTATGCGATAGCAAAAGATGTGACAGGTCCTCTTTATGGAGACATCAGGGGTCTCCAAGACCCGTAATGTCCCCTAGGACCCCTGAAGAAGCTGATGAAGCACAGATCTGCTTCATTAGCTTCTCTCCAGCTTCTGAAGCTGGAGAGTGACACAGGAATGCGAAAGTGATGTATTATACATCATTTCCGCATTCTTACAGCGGAGAGGGGACCGGAGGGAGATCGTGTACCGACCTCCCTCTGATCCCGTCAGAGAGGCACTATGCTGGCACTATGCTCGCACCGGGCACCGCGTGACAATGGGAGGGGGGGCCACGGAGGGAGGGGGCACGGGCCGGCAGCTCATACAAGCGATCCGCTGGTTATACAGACGGCCGATCGCTTGTATGTTAACAAGCATCTGCACCTGTTTTTACATTTCTAGGTATTTCGCGCTTGCACGCCGCACGCAAGTGGGCGTGGCTGAGCGGACGTCTAAAGACACCCGCTCAGATCTAGAGAGCTCCTGGTCGCCCGTTTTTTTACAACGGCCGGCGGGAGGTAGTTAAAGGACTCTCTCCCAGTTGTCATGCGACAGTACTGGTGCCTGACTGGCTAATCAGCAAGCACCAACAATGTGACTTGGGAGGAAGGAGAGTGGGTCACACATTTTAACCACTAGAAGCTGCCTGTGGTGTATAATCCTGCTCCAAACAAACAGTAAGAAAAGGTAAAAAAGAGGATTTTAAAATATGATGTATACAGGATAGTGGGGTTTCTCATATTTGACTGTAAAAGTGGAAGTACACTTTTAATGGACCGAACAATCCACTGCAGGTCTGTTTAAGATTAATTCCGTAACAAAGACTAGAGGCCACCACCTAAAACTGGTAGAAAAAAAATTCAAACACAAGGGGCAAAGGGGGTTCTACTCAGTTCGCGTGGTTAGGGTCTGGAACTCGCTGCCTCAAGCAGTGATTTCCGCAAATAGTCTGGAATCATTCAAGAAGCTTTTGGACGATTTCCTGAGAGACCGTAATATACAAGGGTACAGGTACTCTTAAGAATGAGAACACTCAGAGACCTTATGTCTTTATTCAACCTCAAATACTATGTAACTATGTTTTTATCTAAAGTGACATCATTTGGTTTCTTGCTATTGCAAGAGTTACATACTCACTTACCAAAGGCCACAGTCCAGCAATCTCTTTTGTTTTCTCCTTCAGCTGGTTCCATATTAGCAACTGGAGTATCTTTCTGCCTGGTGTCCCATACTTTCACTGTTCCTGGAATTACAGCAATAAGGAACACAAATGTTAATGCTTCATAAATGATCCTGGCTGTGTGTGTTATAGGCAGGCCCTAGAATTGTAGAAAGTCATGGTAGTAAACATCCTGCACGAAGCACTTATTAGGCCTTTTTGGTGCTGGATAGCTCTAGCCATCCAGGAAGCATTCAAGGAAAGAAGATCTCTGACTTCTGTCTACTCCAAAAGACATGGCCATGAGAATATCATATCCATTGTAAATTGACGGTAACCAGCCCTGACAGATCTTGCAGTCCTGGGATAAGTCCTACCAGAGGATCTCACAATAACCACCATTCCTGTAAGTATGGTTTTGGAGGACAAAACTGACGTTACTAGTTAGTGACACCACAAACATGAAATAGAGAGACAATGCTATTAGAACTCTTTTACTTCAATGGCCAAACTTCAGCAGTTACCAGAGTGGAGCAAGTTACTATCTGGTGGAGTCCAAAAGATATTGAAACTGTTAAAATGATCAGGTCTCCATTCCAGTTATGGATGAATACCAAGAGTAAAGCTTCAAAAAAAGCGGAAAATATCTTCTATGCTTACCTGACACAACTAAAAAAAAATCTAGCAGCTAACACCAATTAAATATGCTAACCAACCCAAAAAAAAATACATTGATTCATAAACAGTGCAGCAATCGTAAATGCAACATTATATGTATAAAGGAAATCCCCAAATTCCTAAGCTTATAAATGGCCAGTACAAAAAGCACATAGTTAGCTTGTAAAAAGACCTTAGAGTTAAACCTACAGAGAAAAAAAAATAGAAAAACATTCATTAACAGAACCCTATGCCCACCGTTATCCAGATGAAGGCAAAAGAAACCCCTATAAAGCACGGTTCAGTTTGTCCCAACAGGGGGGAAAAAAGTCTTCCTGATCCCATAAGGAAATTGGATATTCTCTGGCTCGACAGCATCTGGTGTTTTTTACCTATGTTAATATCTAGTTATATTCTCTGCATTCAGGAAAGCATCATGATTTTTTGCAAACAGTTAGCCGAGCTAGCTAGAACTAGCTCCTGATTCTTCTTACTGTGAAGAAACCTTTCTGTGTGCAAACCTCTTTTCCTCCAGATGCAAAGAGTGGCCCTTGTTTTTGCAAGGACCTTACAGTAAATAATGTTGCACCTAGTTCACTATATGGACCATTTATATATTTATACATGGTGATCATACCCCCAATTAATTGCCACTTCTCCAGAGAAAACAAATTCAGTTAGTTCTACAACACCTTTTATTGAACTGGTGCCCAAAGCTGAACTGCAGATTCCAGATGAGGTCTCACTAATGCTTTATACAGGGGCTGGTTACGACTCTCCCTCTCTGGAGCCTATAAGTCTTTTAATACAAGAAAGTATTTTGCTTGCTTTGGAAACTGCAGTGGGACATTGTGTGCTATTATTGAGTGTATGGTCTACCAGAATACCCAGATCCTTCTTGATCATTGGCTCCCCCAAATATACTACTCCTAGAGTAGGGGTGCCCATTAGGTAGATCGTGATCTACCAGTAGCTCTCAAAGCCGATGCTGGTAGATCAAGAAGGGTGTGAATGGTGGCCCCTTTATTACATTTTGGTATATTCATTTAGCTGTGCACACATGATTACCTATTAGTCTGAGTCTGCTGAGCCAAGCTCCCTGACACCTTTCTGGTGGATTCTTGTGGTTGAAGTGCTATAGAATTTTACTTTACACAGCCTGTTGCACAACACTGTTTGCAAAATACAGCAAGGTGAGCCAGCAGAGAGAGCCAGGAGAGCGCGAGGGAGGTTTTTTTTTCGTTGGTATATCTCATGTAGCTCATCATTTTGAAAAGTAGATCTTAACACAAAAAATAGTGGGCACCCCTGCCCTAGAATGTATGATGCATGCATGTTTTTAGTCCCAGAGTGCAGAACTTTACAAATAATCATGGAAGTGAAGGAAATGATATATCCTTTTGTGGATATTTTATGCACAGATTACCTTTATATTTTGCACTGGACACTTTGAAGTGAATTCATAAAACGTTCACAGAGCCAATACAGGAACAATGTAACCTCCGAATTACCCATTTTAAGATTAAATATAATAGGGAATGATGGGCACACACCAGGAGCATTGGTCTTGTATGGTGGGGGAATGAAAACAATAAGACAAACAATTGACTATTCCTCTGAGAAAAGCAGACTGGAGGTAAATGCACATAACAATCTTTGCCAGGCAGCTTTATCGGGCATTGATCATCTTACAGGTAACTAAACACTGGTATTTATACCAGCTTTATTGAAAATGCTTTTAATACATTTAATGGCATTTTATTGAATACATTGCTACATTGTTTTATTTTTGTATAGAGCAGCCTTTCTCAACCAGGATGCAATGGCACCCTGGGCTGCTTTCTGGCTTCCATCAGGGGTGCCCTAAAATTCTTGCAGAGCTTCATGCCTTACCATGGTGCAGGCAGGCTGGCCGTACACACCATGAAAATAAATAACGCTAATCCAGGGAGGGTGGGATCAATGAGGGAGAGGATGGAAGTTCGCCTCCATCCAGGCCTGCCGTGCCTCCTCCCATCTGCCATGCTGCCGCTCCTGATGTTATGGCAGGACTCTGATGTGAAGAGGGATTGATGACACTGATGTAAAGGGGGGGGGCGTGAGGACTCTGATGTGAAGGGGGCTTGTGATGTGAAAGAAGGGGACTCGGATATAAACGAGGGCCTCTGATGTAAAGGAGGAATCTGATGGAAAAATGGGGGCTCCTGATATGAAAAGGGCTCCTAGTTTGAGAGGGGTGGACTCTGATGTGAAAGCAGGGGGCTTTTGATGTGAAGGGGGTTCTTTTGATGTAAAGGGGGGCCCTCACCTCAATGTGAAGGGGGGAACCTCACTTGCTTTGTGCTTTTGTGTGCCCCCCCCCCCTTATATTTTTTTTACATTTTAGACTGGGTGCCTTAGGATTTTGCATACTTTTTAAGGGTGCCATGACCAAAAAAAGGGTTGACAAGCTCTGGTATAGGGTTTGGATTCAAGAATAATACATCTATTAAGTACTTGTCAATAATATGCCTGAATGTGACCAGAAAAATCTTACTATGACAGGCCAGCTATACGATGCTCCTATACATCGATTATAATGACATCTTACCATCACGGCTTCCTGTTACAATTTCAGGGGCTCCTTCTCCAATTCCTAAACCACCAACTCCATCAATACAGTTAATGATTTCATTGTGTCCTTTCACAGAATACACTGGAGTGTCAGCAGCTTCCAGGTTCCTAATGGGAACAAACAGCAAAATATTAGCAATATGATTTCAAGTTTGCCATACACAAAGAAACTGTAAAATGCCGACCCAATACACATTACAATAGTTTAATATAACAGCTTGTGTTTGTTTGGCGTTTCTCCAGCAGGAGGCGCTGTATAGCACTAGAATCACAATCCACTTTCAGCTTTCTTACAATGCGGGTTTGGCACAGGTAAAATGTCCTGTGTGGTTCACCACTTGCATTGTGTTGTACTGGATGGCTGGATGGTAAGGATACCTTACTAAAAATTGAATGTGTTTTTTTTTAAAGCTTGTCTTAATACGTCTAATATATAGAAAAATATGTAAAGAGGGTAAACCCTGGGTTGGGGGGCATAGACCATGTTAGAGAACATATGTTGTTGGTCTGCCACTTGTTCACCAACTTCAGCTTGCTGCCACCAGGACTCTGTTGGCGATACATGAGAGAAGGAGAATAAAAGGTGGTACAGATGAACAGTCGCCGCACACCGGAGCAGCAATGACACGACGCTCGGCGAGGTAAGTAAGATGACGCGCTGGCGCTGACTCGAGTATAAGCCGAGGGGGGCACTTTTCACCCAAAAAAATGGGCTGAAAATCTCGGCTTATACTCGAGTATATACGGTACTATCCTAAAACCAGGAATCACTCATACAGTGATTTGTATTGGATAGTGTAAAGGAATAACAGGGGGTGATAGATTATGTTTACTCTTGCTGGTGTATAAATGACACCTCCAAAGAAAAGAGTGCACTGTGGTCCTCTGTGTTTGTGGGATTGTCAGCCATTGTAATATTTAAAGAAGAACTCCAGGAAAATGTATTAACCCCTTGCAGTGGGGAACTAGGTACAAAAAATACAAATAAAAAAAAGAAATAAAAAAATTTATACTCACCCGCAGCTCAGAGCTGACCAGCACTCCCTCCACCCTGTTTCCTCCTCCGCTGCAGCATTGGAATCTTTTTTTTTTTTACAGGACCGTAGACCGCTGCAGAGGGGGGGAGAGAGTCTCCAGGGACAAGCCAGCTCAGAGCATCGGATGAGTATAACTTTTTTTTTTTTTACCTATACAAAAAGGAGCAGTTAACCCTTGCAGTGCTGGGTTAGGCCCACTGCAAGGTTTGATACATTTTGTTTCCTGGAATTATTCTTTAACTGCTTGAAGACCAGGTGTTTAGATCCCCTACCTGGCCAGGCCATTTTTCAGTACAAGTTTCTGTAAATGTAAATAAAGCCTTCTTACTTCCATAACAAATCCAAAAAATAAGCTCTTCGCAACTGTTGGTGCTGTATAAATCTGTAGAATATTATTGACAACAACAATAATTTCATTCCTCATTTTAGGGTAGCTGGTGGAGTCATTCAAACCATTCTATTATGCCCTCAGGGCTAACAGTACATCCAGAACCACTAGTGTACAGTACAGGTACAGCCTAACATTATAGAGCCATTTATTCCAAACTGCAAATAGCTGCTCCAAGCTTGTCGGCCGTTGTCAGTGGAGTAACTGGAAAAAGCCTCAAGTGTTCGTACATAAATCAGAAGCTTACAGGACGAGTTAGTTGTAGATGATAAAATGGTATTTTTATAAAGAAAACTGCTCAGACATGTAAATAGTCAATCATAGCCTGACTTATAATAAAGTCTGCTACCTGTAGTGACAGGGTTATGTCTTCTAAATGTTGGGATTTTCTACAGACCAAAAAAAATCTACATGCATATCTTCATGCAAACAGAAGCATCTGCAATATGCCTGCAGTCTATGGCTAGCCAATTCGTTTTTCGGTTTTAGAGAAGAAAGGGTCAAAAATCCTAACAGGATATTTTTTTGCTGCATCCCACTGGGGAGATTTGTCTTTACTTCTAGTCCTAGAGACACAACAAGAAGTGAGAGAAAATCTCCCCAAAGTGAGGGGAATTCCCTTTAGGCAGTTGTCCCCATTGGATGATTTACCCTCACCTGTTGGTCTTGTGACAACGCTAACATTGTAGATCTCTACTTTCTGTCCCAATGAGGAAGATCACGAGAACAAGTAAAGGAGTGAATCACTCCAGCAGGGACATAGGCAGCTAGAAAAAAAACCTTGACAGAGAGTAAAGGCCGGGTTCACACCTAGGCGACAGCGTTTTGGATGAACGTTTTTATGTGCGTTTTATGCACGTAAATCAAATTGCGTGTTTTTGTGAGCAGATTAACATCTCATTGATGTTAATGAGCCAACATGCATAAAGTGCGCAAAAACACAGCAACCGTGCGTTTTCAAGCATTTCCTATTGAGTCTATGGTGCCAAAATGAGCTGCAATATGCCCCCAAAAAAAAAAGCTCATGTACTTTTTCGCCCAGCAACATGCGTTTTGCTTATTGCAACGAAAAACACTCAGATGTGAACAGAGCCATAGAAACGAATGGGATTTTTTGGGGGCATATTTTTTGAGCATTTTTTTAGGGCAGTAAAAACACTTAGGGGTCTAATCACTAAGCTGCCGTAGGCAGCCGAGTGAATGACCGACCTGAAGGGAGCCGAACACTGTTCAGCTATTCACTTCAGGCTGGTACAGCTAATTTCAGCATGTTCCGCCGACCCGAAGTGCAGAAGGAGTTTGACTCTGCCGATCCAACATCTGGATCGGCTGAGCCGAACCTCCGGCAGGCTTCTCACTGCTGTTCGGGCTATTCTTAAAGATCCCGAACAGCAGTGAGAGAATAGCCGAATGCCGCTGAGCGGCATTCAGCTCGGCTGTTCTGCCCGGTCCCTCAGAGGTACCGAGCAGAACAGAAAAAGAGTGAATAAAGTTAAAAAAAGTAAATAGAAAACGATTGTGTGGAGCTAGCAGTGACAGCTAGCTCCGCCCAATAGTTTCCTATTGTCCGGCGGCTCTGCCTTTATAACACTTATGAAATGAATGTGCTCATCTCTCCCTGTACTGAATACAACGTGCTTTATTTAAGGTATAGTGGTTCTGAAATATAACCTTACCATACATTGAGATTGCCTCCAAAGTCACCTGTGGCCAAATATCTCTGTTGCAATGAGCTGGCCCCGAACGTTCCACACTTCAATGGCTTTGGTTTTTCAATCTATGGAAGACATTAATAAGCAGAGATATGATGAAATGTTTCACGTCTAAGCATTCTTTAATATGGTCTCCTAAAAAAGTAAAAATAGATCAAACATTCGAATGCCCGATAGGAAACCTAGATATTACTTGCTCCCGGTTGGATAAATCAGTATAAAACAGATTAAAACATGAACGCTATAATGAAACAAGAACAAAAAGAGAACGCCACTAAGACCATTTAACAAGGCCAAGCAAAATGTACAAAGTACAGAAAGTCATATGAACCAGCCAACATTCTCCTTTAGGGCATGTTCACACCATTTTCTGGAGCAGATCTGCAGACGCAGTGCTATGCGTGGGTTTTTGATGTGTTCCAGTTTTTTTTGGAGTGGGGCTGTCAGTTTGGTGTGTTTTCGTTGCTTTGATGCGTTTCCAGACCGTAGAAAATGTGACATTATTTTTTCTGTCCAGAACGGACTGCGCTGGTGAGAACTGTAGCCCATATAAAACACATAGGGAGACATTGGGATGCATTTTGGGTGCAGAAGCGCACGCTTCTGGTCCGGACAGAATCCGGACATCGTGTGAACAAGCCCTTAACTGGAATATATAATGTGGTTTATTTATTTAAGAAGGTCACTTAGTAATTTGTTAGTATGTTTGCTGAAAATTGGCCTAAAATTGGGCTCAAAAAATGTTCCTTAAAATTCCAGCTGGTGTCTTTTGGGGTTTTCTTTAGTTGTTGCCAGTGGAGCTGGCTCCTGGATTGGACAGACCGGCTCCTAAATTCCATAATAATTTGTCCACCCCTGGTGTGCTGAATTCCTGGAACAGTACGGCCCGAATGTCAATGTCTTCCTGGTGAATTTATAGGCTGCAACCTCACACATAACAATCCAGCCTTCGGGAAGGTTCTCTTCAGTGTGTGGTGGTCACAGGTACACTTTAAGCCCTCGTTCACACCTGACCGTTTTGTAGCCTGTTCTACGCTCGACGAACGCTCTACAAAACGGTCAAAAAAATAAATTGCATTGTAGTCAATGGTCTCGTTCCCACCTTGCCGTATTTCCGCCCGTCCCTAACGCCCTACAAAACGGCCCACGCCTGAAAAGGTCCAGGTACTACTTTGGGCCGTTTTGTAGGGCGTTTTCCATTGGGATACAGCCAAGTAGCCTTCTGGGTCGCGCTACTTTTTACAGCGAATCGTGGTAAAAAACCAGCGTGACAGACGTGCATATGCAATACGCCTAGGGGTGAACAAGGGCTTAAACAGCAGGAGGGGGCGACATCTCTTCTTAGAAGTCAGGTGAGCTCGCAAGTGTTTACATATCTCTTCATCTCCCTGCTGACCCAGCAAAACGAGGAAAGTTTAGTGTCGCTCTCCCTGTAGGATTGTCGTCCCGAAGCAGCACCAACAACACAAAATCAAAACAGGTTTGTAAAATCCCCTGGGAACGAATACTATGATATGGTGAGGACACTTGAAATTACACAGGTGAGAAGCATTCCCTGCAACAACATCTTTTAACCTCTTCAGGGCTACTTGTAGTATAACACGTGAAATTAGAACTGCATCCCTGCTCAACATGTACCCCGAATGGCATGTGTGGGAACAGCTGGTCCTCGGTGAGGCTCTGTCCACCTTCAATCTTAACATTAAAGCATTGATGATAAGTCCACAACACAACTCCAATATATTATTTCCATAGCAATGTACAAATAGTTCACATTGTACAAAATACTGCATTTCAAGTTCAACCAATGACAGCCATAGTCATAGCTGCCATAGCTATAAGTATGCCATAAATACTGAATATAATACAACAGTGACCCCCTCCATTGTGAAATGCAGCAGGGTCACCTCCTGTGACTACATGTCCAACCACCGAGTTACCATTCTACACAGAGAACTATACTGTGTGTATAACAGGGACACTATTAGGTTTCTACAAAAGCGGGTGCTTCGCAAATGAAACAACAAAAATATCATTAGATTGGACAGGTAAAGGACAGCTGCCACCATAAAAATATATGGGCTGACACTCAGGTCTATCTTTTAAATTAAAAACTTCCCAGCGGTCTCGGGAGTCACTGACCCAGAATAAGCATGCACCAAGTAAAAGACAAAACTCCTGAGCCGCCTGCTTCTCATGGGTCTGTGGCTCAAATTATTTAAAACCCAATTCCAGATTGTGGAAAAGCCAGTCCATGGCCAGCAGCTGTTGAATGTGATCATTGCTCTCTGTATAGAAGCAGCTACATCCTGCTTATTCAGAACCTGGCACTCCAAATAGCAGGGAGCATGAGCTTTGTCAACTGCAGAGCAGTAGGTCTGATTAGATAGGAGGTGTGTTGGACCTCTGCAGAGAGGCCAGTGCTTCCACGCACAGAGCAATGGTCCCACACTGCAGTGTGCTGGCAAGGGACAGGCTTTTCTACTTAGGCTGAAGCTGGTTTTGAAAGAACACAAAGTATAAGACTTTGCACAACTTTTGTTTCGATGCATCTGGAATGGATCTAGCGATTGTAACTGAAGGGTTTATTGGTCTTTAAATGAGATTTCAGTGATTGGGTTTAGATCTCCTTTAGCCCTGCTGCTTGACTCAAATACCTCAAATGCTATTTTCCTCTGTCAGCTCCTCTAATAGATGGAAATCTCTTAGAGAATTCAGATCAAACTTCTCTAACATCTGTACGTGCACCTTAGGCCCCATGTACACGGTGTCTGTGAAGTCTTGCAGCAGGAATCCCAGGTGGGTCTGTACAGATGTGTCTGCTGTGCCTATTCAAGATAATGGCAGTGTGACACCGGCCTCATCTGTCAGTGGCTGTCCGCATGTAGTTTTACATGGTATAATTACCTGCGCTTCGGGAGAGATGCGTGTCCCTATACACAATCTGCATCCAGGGACAAGCTTCTCTCCCAATTCGCAGGATGCTATTCAAAATGTAGCAAGTCCTAGTGACCTGAGCAATGAAGGAACATCTCCTATGGAATTACCAAGTTTCCACAAAAGTCTAGTACAGGGGTGGGAAAACTCCGTTTTTTCCAGCTGTTGTGGAACTACAAATCCCATGAGGCATTGCAAGATTCTCACAGCCACGACTCCCAGAGACAGGTGCATCATGGAATTTGTAGTTTCACCACACCTGGAGGGCTAGAGTTTGCCCACCCCTGGTCTAGTGTATATGTCCCCATTCAAGGGGCAGCAAGATCACTAGAATCCATTATTATATGAAGTCAGCACACATCTCTAATGGCAGCAGGGCTGATTTATAACACTGAAGCCGTCACCCACGGCAACCAAATTCCTTTTTTCTTTTTCTATTTTCTACAAAACAATATTAATACATCAACCCCTTAGGAAGATGTGTATCCACATAAAGAAATGGAACACTTATCTAGGCCTTCGAGGGACTTCTCTTCTATTGGGACTGTTACATCCTTGTTTTTAATGGGCAGAGATTTGCTTTACAAATGTGTGTTTGTTATTGTGATATTTTATATATTTGTATTATCTGCATCACTCACCTTGTTTGCATTCCTTACTCTGTACAGCTCTTTCAAGGGCTGAGCGAGAGAAAAATCAATGGGTGCCCCGTCTATGCTAAACAGCATGAATGGAAGAATCTCCACTGGTAGCCTCAGACTCCTGAATACAGTCACCGCATTTCATCGGATCCACTCCCTGTTTGGGCGAACGTTTTCCACCCAGTTCGGTCGACTGTTAAACTGACTTTTGTCAAGCCGGGTGGTGCTTACAGGGCTACCTACGGCTCGTCTTTTGGCCAAAATTCAAGCCATCGATGGCCAGCTTAACAATAAACAAACTTTTATTTGCTTTATGTTGGTTTCTTAAAAATACCATTGAAAGCATATATCCTATTTGAGAAGTGCAAATATTACTCGATTCTATGAGAAATCTCTTTGAACAGATAGCTTCCTGTGCTGTCTGCCTTTGCTCCACCCCCATCAGTCCTCACTGTTCCCAGCTCTCTTTGAGGACTACAGAACACCATATTGCTATGGCAAAAAGGAAAGGAGGAGAGGTTTTGCAGTCTTTTCCTACAGTGACAAAGCTGCTCCGCCAAAACAAATCAAGCAGTGTGTTACTGGCAGGATAACCCAATGAAAATAAAGAGAAATGCCTGCAAAAATAGGAAACTAATGCAGCCACCACGTCTAAGGGCTGGTAGGCTGCAATATATTACATGTTTGTTCTTGGGTTTAGATACACTTTAATGGAAAATGAACCAAAAAAATCTTGAGCAACAGCGGAGTTAAAGGCAAAGTCCAGATTTAACACCATGTCCAATGTCACACCCATATTTAGGGTGTAACATGGAACATGGTGCCATTCCACAGCCCCCGCCCTCACCTGAATGGAGGGGTGCTTCGCCCTGCTGGATCCTGGATTTTGTTAAATCGGCTGTACGTGGCGCCGTCAATCATTATTACATTCATTCACATGATCTATGAATTAAAAATCTACAGATCCTGTCTGCCACCATGGTACAGGGACATGCAATTCTCAATGGTGCACAATTGTGGTGACGTCGCAGCACTTGTAGTCCATTGATAACTTCCTCCAGCTCCATTATAGAAGAGCTGTACCTCTGTACAGATGGGCTGGAGGAACAATCTGCAGGAGCCCGAGCATTGCTATTCGCAGTTGCAATGCAGTGCAGGCTCCAACGCAAAAAAATAATACACTCATTTTTTTCATTTTTACAATATGGGTGCATTTATTGATTTTTTGCACAAATTGCACTATGCCTTTAATTTACATGGCAACTGATCTGACTAAGGCCCCATTCACACTGAGCGACATGAAAATCGAGCGATTTTGAGCGATATTGCGCGACGAGCGATATTGAGCGACTTATCGCGCAACTTTTTTCCCTATTGGGCTGTATGCAATCAGGAGCAATATCACACGAAAAAAGGGTCATGTAGGAGCGACAAGCTACCAGCGACGAGCTACAAGCGATATTGAGGGACGAGATGTGAACAGCTCCATTGAAATGGATTGGAGAAGCTACATAGAGTGATATCGCGTGGAAAAATCGCTCGATAAATCGCTCAGTGTGAATGGGGCCTAAGTGTTTCATGCTCCTAGGCCAGGGTTGGGCAACTCCGGCCCTCCAGCTGTTGTGGAATTACTAGTCCCATGAGGCACTGCAAGACTGACAGCACAGGCGTGACTCCCAGAGGCATGTTGGGATTTGTACTTTAAAGCACAGCTGTCTTAGACAATGAAACAAAATGCTGACAGTTTGTTATATCCAAAATTTGGGTTAACCTTAACTAAAAAAAAAAAAAAAAAACAACAGACAAATTAGCTTTTAGCATTTATTACTGGCAATGTTTTCTGGTGCTTATTGGTAACTGCGATGCACTTTACTACACAGATAAATGTTTTGAATTGGTAAACCGGTCATTCATTCATGGCCCTGGCTTTGGGAAGGTCCTGTTGCTAGGCATGGTTACCATGGCAGCACAACACACAGAAGTGTATAGAGGACAGGAAGCATGCTGGGGCCTGGTGTATAAAGCATTTCCTACCTGCTATTGATGAAGCTTGGGGTGGTTGCTATGGGTGACATTTATCCCCATTCACAACTGCGCGTGTTTCTAGGCTATTTTAAATGTTTTTGGTAGGTTTGAATTGGTTGCCACGGGTAACCACCCTTTGCTTGTAAGGCCCCGTTCACACTGAGCGATTTATCGTGCGATTTTTGCAGCGATATCGCTCATATTTCCGCGTGATATCGCTCTATGTAGCTTCTCCAATACATTTCAATGGAGCTGTTCACATCTCGTCGCTCAATATCGCTTGTCGCTGGTAGCTTGTCGCTCCTACATGACCCTTTTTTAGAGCGATTTTGAGCGATATTGCTCCTGATTGCATACAGCCCAATAGGAAAAAGTTGCGCTGCTCATCGCTCAAAGTCGCGCGATTTTCATGTCGCTCAGTGTGAATGGGGCCTAAGGCTGGGTTCACACCTAGGCGACAGCCTTATGCACGTTTTTATGCATTTTATGTGCACGAACCAAATTGCGGGTTTTGTGAGCAGATTGTAGCTCATTGATGTTAAAGGAGAACTATGAGGCGAGTTATTTCCACTCACCTCATAGTTCTAGCCGACCTGTGACAATGAGACTGTCACAGGTCGGCTCAGTAGATCGGGAAGTGAGCGAACAGATACCGGCGTTCGCTCACTTCTCCATCCTGTCACAGCTCTCTGCCGTGACAGGGGAGGGGGCTGGATTCCCCCCTCCCCGCTCCGATCCGCCAGCGCTGACTGGCGGAACGGACGGGGGAGGGGGCGGGTACAGCTGGCTCTGCCTTTAGATAGGCAGAGCCAGCTGTCAGTCACGCAGCTGGGCGGATCCCGGCACAATTGTCGGGATCCGCTTCAGCTGCGGCGTCTCAGTATACCGCGAGCTACAGCTTGCGGTATACTGAGCCTAGGGTGACGGGAGGACGCTAGTTTGTGTCCTCCCTTTACCCTAAGGAGACTTAACCCCATAGTTCTCCTTTGATGAGCAAACGCGCATAAAACGTGTAGAAATGCGCAAAAACACAGCAAACACGCGTTTTCAAGCATTTCGTATTGAGTCTATGGGGCCAAGACGAGATGTAATATGCCAAAAAAAGTTGCTGTACTTTTTCCTGTGACAGGCGTTTTTGCTTATTGCGACAAAACGCTCAGATGTAAACAGGGCCATAGAAATTAATTAGATTTTTTTTTTTGGGGGGGGGGCATTTTTTTGGGGGCGTTTTTAGGGCAGAAAAAGCGCTACAAAGCGCTGAGTGTGAATCAGGCCTGAGGCAGAACCATAATAGCTAAATGAAGATGTGAGGTGCATGATAAAGTACATGCACAGACATTATTTTGAAGTGGAAGTGAAGTGTAATGAAGTGGGGAACTATTAGAACCCCTGTAAACCTTTTACTGCTGTCTACAACCCTATTGGGTAGGTTCCCCTCCTCTATCGGTCCTGGTGACCATTACTTCCCCTCACTTTGTAGAGGATTTTCTTTCACTTCTCTTACTGGGAAGAGGAAGAAAATAGAAATCTCACGCATCGGACAGCAAACAATAAAGCTGACAAGTATATTTTCGCCCAAGAACAGAAATTATTATTATACAGGATTTATATAGCGCCAATACTTTGCGCAGCGCTTTACAATATAAGGAAGACATTACAGTCACAATACAATTTAAGACAAGATGGTAAGGAGGGCCCTGCAATGGAACTACATTGCAGCTTACCAGTCCTAGGATGTCGTGACTGCATTAAGGCTGTGACACACTGCACGGGAAGCAGTACGGAGCGTTGGCGCGCTGCCTTCGCGAGCAGTGTGTCATGTCATTTTTCTCCTCGGCACGTCAGCTTGCGAGAGCTCGCTTAGCTGAGCGTGCCAAGATGAAAAATTTAATCTTCAGCCAATCGGCTCGCGCGCATAACCCCGCGCGTCAGCATGCGTCGTCTGGCTGGTTGTTACGCACGAGCCGATTGACTGAAGGTGCAGTCAATCATCTGACTGCACTCAGCTCACACACTGCACGCAAAGCTCCGTGCCAGACAGCTTTGCTTCGCTCTGCACGGCATTGCGTGCAGTGTGTCACGGGCTTTAGTTTTCTTTTCCAATAAACTTTTCAGCAAGTACATACATGTTGATCCTATCCGAAATCTTGTGTCTTTGTAACTTCCTGTGGATGGAGCAGAAATCTCCAACAATATGAACAGCTTTCTCACCTTTCTTCTAGGCAACTCCACTGTATGTGATGGAGATAAGAAGATCGGGAAAGCAGTCTAGAGTGACAACACTCCTCCATGGATACAACACAGTGAGCCAGCGTTGTCACCCTAGGACAAGAAGTGTGTTACAGGCAATATCAGGTGAAAAGAAAGGGGAGAAAAAAACAGAATGCAGCCATCAAATCTTGGGAAGGATAAGCTGCAATATATTCAGTTTTAGAGTGTAAGCCCTCACGGGCAGGGCCCTCCTTACCATCTTGTCTTGAATTGTATTGTAACCGTAATGTCTTCCTTATATTGTAAAGCGCTGCGCAAACTGTTGGCGCTATATACATCCTGTATAATGATAATAAATTACACTTTTGTTTTTGGGTTAAGATACATTACATGAGTAACATTTACACAATGCACCAATACGGATATAATAAAAAAAATGTGCATTTGTTATTCTTTTGCCTGCAGAGCATTGCAAACGCTTCTCATCTACTCCCAGCCCCAGATCTGTACCGAGGTGCGGACCTCCTGATATGGGGCTGGCTGGACAACAATTGCCACACCGTCACCACCCTGCTGCTGGCGCACTCTGCCATGGTAGCAGATTTGACCTGAGTATTTCCATTGAGCTAATCCAATCAATAGATTATGTGTCTTTGTGACTGGAGCCATCTATGCTCCAGCAAGAAGCATCCCACAGGTCAGGTGGGATGAGGGGCAGTTTGGGTTTTGGTGGGTGGTGTATGTGATCATGGTTTATGTTACACCCTAAAAATGGGAATAACATGAAACACGGCCAATAAAGTGGAGTTCACCTTAAATTCTTCCCTACTTTATCCAAAACTGGAAAGAAATTCCAGATACACAGAACAGTACAGAGAAAGTGATCTCCAGTTTCAGCAGGACAACATAGGACCTGATGCTACAGGACATGCTGGCACTTGTGGTCCTTCCGGAAGCTGATGCTCCCTGCAGGTGCAGACTGACCTCCTTGATAAGCTTGGCCTCTCCATGCTGTATCTCGTAGATCTGCATGATGCCGCTGCCCCTGGCCAGGTTCCCCAGGCACACAAACTTGGCGCTGCTCGGGATCCATTTGCAGTCAAACAACGTGTAATTCACCGACTTGTGTACATGAGCGATGATCTGCGGCTTCTCCAGCGGGGAACTCATGACTCTTCTATCACCCCCTGTACTGTTACAGTGTTCAACACTGACCCAAACACACAGGGACCGCCCACCTCTGCAACGCAACTGTCACTGCCACCTTGTGGGACACAAAGCTGTCTGGCGTGTGCCTGTTCTAAAGAAATTCAAAAGTACGGTTACGGTCGCAGTAACATCCCATTCTCTGTAAATCTCACAAATAGAAGTTGTTTTAATTAAGTTATATATCAAATGATAACGTTAAGGTGCAGTTCCGTTGAAACCATTTGGAATGTTTGAAACAGGCATATGATTGGGCGTCTCAATAAGTTCGCACAGGAAGTGACGTTTGTCAGGCTTCTCCTTTGACGTCATCCTGAAAAGGTTCTATTTTCGCCTTAGTGTCTAGCCCCGCCCCTTTGAGTGCCCGGATGGAAGCTGATTCGCACGTGTAGCGGCTGTCTGAGTGAAGTGTGAGCTCTGTAGACAAGATGGAAGCTGAGAGCCCAGCCGCCTCCTCCGAAGAGACCTTCACCAGTGTGACCAGCAAGAAGAGTAGGAAGCGAAGGGCGCCTGATGACAAGCCCATGGACACGGGGGAGCAGCGCAGCAAGAGGCCGGACTTTCCCCAGATATCGGGAGACAAGCTCATGGTGTGTGGTTGAGTGTGTCACATTTAGGCGACCAGCACTTCTCCAGGTGTTGCTGGGCTTCAGAAGGGTGCTACATCATGGGTGCACTCTGCCTATGTTTTCAATAGAGTATGGACAGTTAAATCCCTTTCAGTTTTTTAATTTTTTCCTATTGGGGGAGATTTCCTTTCACTTCCTCTTTGAAAGATGCAACAGGAAGTGAGAGTAAGCTCCTGTTCACATTTTTGCACTGCATTAAGGCCGTCCATTTACTCGAATAGGCTGCCTTGTGCACCGATACACACCAAGAAAAGGCGTATGTACTTTTTATCTGTAACACAACTCGCTGCAACACACCATATGTGTGTAGCTGCAGGACCTCAATCTCTACGTAATGAGCGTAGTTCCCCTCTAAGACTCACCATACGCTAATAGATTTCTCCAAAGGTGCTCAACAGCACCGATGGAGGCATTTCCCCCGCAGCCGGTATATTGTATTTTGACCCCCTGACTACCTGAACAGTCGCTTCATCTGATTGCCTCGGTCACTGTTCAGCTGACAATTTTCTGCCCAGATCCAGGGAGAGAAGTCAGGTGAGTAATTGACTTTTGCTGAGCTGTCCGGGCTGCACACTGTTAGAATGTTGGCTGCATATCTATCTGTGTGTGCCCGGCTCTATTTCTCCCAGGAAGAAGTGAACTCATCTGAAGATTTTCATGCACCTCCACTTCTTATGACCACTACCAAATATTGGATCTCCTCGCTTTCTGTACCGGGGTCATGATTAGAGCTGCAGCTAACGATTATTTTCAAAATCGATTAGTTGGACGATTATTGAGTTCGATTAATCGGTTAATCGGATAAAAAAATTAAATACATTTTAAAAAATTGCTCCAGTGATGGACTACTAGTTTGTATTGAGATTGTAGTCCATCACAGGAGCAAGCTTGGAGCGGTGGAAGTAAAGAAAAGGGAAAAAAAAGTGTGGTGTGCAATATAGTGAAATGAAAAGTGTAAAATTCGGACTCGGGGATCTTTACGGACTCGGGGATCTTTACACACACACACACACTAGGTTGGACTTGATGGACATGTGTCTTTATTCAACCTCAAATACTATGTAAAATTATACAGCAATTAATGTAGAATGGCAACGCCTATTAAGGACTACAAAACCCAGCAATAGTACATTATACAGCACAATGCAGAATACCACCAGCTATACAGGAGTACAACAAATCCCAGCAATAGTACATTATAGCTGGTGGTATTCTGCATTGCGCTGTATAATGTACTATTGCTGGGTGTTGTAGTCCTCTATAGCTGCTGGTATTCTGCAGTGCGCTGTATAATGTATTATTGCTGGGATTTGTTGTACTCGTCTATAGCTGGTGGTATTGCGCTGTATAATATATTATTCCTTGATTTGTAGTCCTCCATACAGCGCAATGCAGAATACCACCAGCTACAAAGGAATACAACAAATCCCAGCAATACATTATACATACAGTGTACAATGTATTGCTGGGATTTGTATTCCTCTATAGCTGATCTAATATACATCACAATGTACCATCAGGTATAGAGGAATACAAATCCCAGCAATACATTATAGAGCACCATGTGTGGGAAAGTGCAGGCTTACCTGAGCAGTCTTCCAGCAACTTGTTTCTGAGATCGGGCCTATTGTCATTCCCTCACGCCTGCTCCTCCTTACTTCTTCTCCCCGCGCACCTGTGCCGATCGTGGATTTGGGCGAGCAATGAGCGTGAGGCGGGAGGAGGTGTGGATGCGGGCGGGCCTGGCAGCGGCGAGCGTGAGGTGGGGAGGAGGTGTGGCGTGCAGCGTGTGTGGAGCCGTGAACAGGGCCAACCAATCGGAAGCCGATTAATCGATTATTGAAAAAGTTGACAACTTTTTCAATAATCGATTATGTCGATTAGTTGTTGCAGCCCTAGTCATGATCACCAGGACCAACAGGGAGGTTGGATCTTCCCAGCAGAGACACAGACAGACATGAACACCTGACAGTGGTCCCAGTCCATCCACAAGGAATGACTTAGACTTTGAAGCCAGCCAAAGCCGATCTCCTATCAGATAAAGCTGGGAAGGGTTAGAGCTCCTATCGGGTAATACCCCCCAATGTCCCTATTAACCCCTTAAGGACAAAGACCTTTTTTTTTTCTTTATATATTATAATCCACATTTTAGGCCTGTAAATTACTTTAAACCCCCAAAACATTATGCCTGTATTATTGTCGTCTCTCCGCCTGTATTATTGTCGTCTCTCCGCCTGTATTATTGTCGCCTCTCCGCCTGTATTATTGTCGCCTCTCCTCTCCAGGGTGATAAAGAAGAAATGAGAAAGATCCCTGTCCCCTCACATCGCTACACACCTCTGAAAGAGAACTGGATGAAGATCTTCACCCCAATTGTAGAACACTTACAGCTTCAAGTTCGGTTTAACCTAAAAACAAGAAATGTGGAGATAAGGGTAAGTGTTACCCCATAACAGGTTTGGTTAGGTGATGTATACCCAGTTCAGGACCATAGGATGTACCTGTGTGTGGTGGTTATACCAAGATCACAGCTGAGAGGACTTGCTCGGTGCTTCAATAGTTCACCCGCTGCTTCAGTGCCCCAGACTACCCAGCTCTCCTCTATTCAGTAATATAGTGATCTCTGCACCCTGGATTGTGATGCATAAACACAGTTATTACAGGCTGTTTGATGTGTCTCATACAGAAAGAAATATCAGTACTATGGAGCTTTTCACAACTCTCCATTCCACCTAGCTGTGATTAGTGATACGGGAGAGAAGAAGCAGTACAGGCTTCACAGAGCACACTGAGGTTCTCTCTCTCTCCATTTTTGTGGATGAAGTTGAGGGAAAGTGAAATGTTTAAGTGTTTGCTAGACACTATTAGTAGCTTATCGCTAATGCTATCCAGCAAAATGGTAGCTCATTTAGGCCTATGCACACTAGTTATCCTGTTGCTGGCAGAAGCTTAACACCAACAGGATCACTATAGGGGGTAAAGAAACTACTTGCCTGTTTCTATAGCATTGCTCTGTATGGGATGGGATATTCTGCAGCACTTTGGCTAGTAAAGGAGCGACACAGTAGTATCTGGTGAGTAGTTTCTTGCCCCCTCTATGGATCCTGTTGCTGTAGATTTGGCGGCCGCTGTCAGAATACAAAGGAAACAGTGGCGGATTCCTCAATCAATGCTCCTAAGCGTTTAAGGAGGAATCGGTTCTATTTTTTTCGTTCAGCCTGCAAGTTGAACAAAAATGAACAGAGTATAACCAGCTTAAGAATTGGATTATCTGTCTGGTTTTTATTGCAGTCTGTGTCTTCTGCAAAGATTCCCCCTCAATTCACTATCGCCAGCATAGATAATAAGGGGAAAACAGAAATATTACTGTTACCAGAACAGGAGTAGAGGGGGATAGCCTTTTGCTCTGCTGATAGCTGTCAAAGGTAGGGAACAAAGGATGAGTCTCTGTGGAGACTTCTACTCACATCAGGTTGTGTCTATGGAACAGGAAGTGCGGGGAAATTTCAGTGTGGATCCAGACAGCAATAAAGACTTGACCGGTTGTAACCCTTCCCTCTATCCAAGACTAAATAACAGCCATTCTGGCTGGAGATCTAGTTTAATAAGTACACATATTGCCTGCCATTACTGTTTATTGACGCATAATATTGAATTCTTTTATGTACTGAAGATTCAAGTTTATTTTCCCTCTTTGTACACTTCTTGCGATCAATATAAATGGCTGCCTTTGTTCATTGTAGTCATTTTCTGGGAATGCCACCAAATTTGGTACTGGCAGAGCTTGTGCAGTATGTGACCACTTCTAGGGCAGATTCAGATGTCTCCTGTTTAATTGGTTTTGCTAAATGAAATATTCTCGCTTTTACAGACTTGTAAAGAGACAACAGATGTCGGCGCACTCACTAAAGCTGCAGATTTTGTCCGAGCGTTTATCCTGGGCTTCCAGGTGGAGGTAGGTTTATTGATATACAGAGAATGCAAGGGCTGGCTGTCTCATATCATGTGTAGATAAGAAAGCTTCTACAATGGCTGTAAAGAAACCATTAATACTGGGGTAGATTGCTGATTTGAAACTGCTACATCCCTGGCTGCCAAGATTGTCCGTCTGCTTTCAGTGTTTTCTGAGGTAATGACTGCAACAAATATCGATCGAGAGCTCTGCCCTCCGTTTTAGTTGCTTTATACTTTGTTCTGGTTCAATAACTCGCATATATTAGAAGCCCAAGACAGCTGAGCAATTTGCTTTAATCCTGGAACTGCCTTGTGTCACTTGAAATGAATAAAGCTGGTATAAAGTGCAGGTACCTGAAGGTGAACATACCACAGCAAGTTTTACATGCTTGCCACACTCCTGAATACCGGGATATTCTGGCCTTCAGGTGTGCAGCAGACAAGTAAAACAAAGCTCCTTCAGTTCTGGGCAATGTTGGGGCTTGCCTGTTCCTGCTGCATGCCCATTGTCCAGTTAGCCCATTACAATGATGGGCTGCCCTATTAGCCTATAGGAATGTGTGGAATGGGCTGGGCAAGCAAAGTTTCTGGCATTCAGCTGTACATGCAGCTATCAAGCAACCATCTTGCAGGTATGTGTGGGAATCTCTTGGTGCATGTTTGTTTTGTTTTTTTTACGTGTGGATGAACTTTACTGGTTGCATGCTTGTTGCAGATCAGTGACTTAAAGTACTGAAATGGACAACCATTCAACTAGCGTTTCAGAAGTAGAAAGGTCAGCAATCTCCATATCTCTCTACGGGTTTCCTTTAGGGCAGCAAATGATCTATTGGTGTCATTGCCGTTCACTTTGGGAATACCTTCTCCCCCTATAGAGACATTGCTGTAAAACGTTAGTAAATCTTCAAGGGGTCTTATTACATCTACTGACGGCCACACATTTTTAATGCCAGGAAAAAGATTATAAAACTTTATAGAAACATCTGAAACTTACAGTGGTTTATGCGAGAGAAAGAGGCCATTAAACATTCCCTATTGTAGTGAGCTGGAAAGTTATACAGTGTAGATGTTATTACCTGAAGAACATAGAGAGCCACATTCAGTTTATATGTTAAAACTACTGATGGCCGTAGAGAAGAGCTGCATTCAGGCCAAGAAACCCGTTTCACATACCTTCTCTCAATTAAAAGTGCATAGTGTTGGGAATTGTAGGCCAGTATGGACATTCTGCAGCTCTTAAGGCTAAGACCACAACCAGAGTCCCACAGTGGGTTGTAAGTACCCCAATGAATATTGATGGCGGACATGTTGTGGTCTTGGCTTTTAAGGGCAGACTGTCCATGCTGGTCCGGGATTCTGTAATATTGCAGCTTGTGCCATGTTTGTGTGCAGTGAACACCAGTTCTCAGTTTGCTTTAGGTGAGCATGGTTCTCCTCGGTTATGAGGTTCAGCGTTTGGAACTATGGACTTCTCAATTAAAGAATTTAAGCATTCTTAACAAGCAGCAAATTAACTTTAAAGCATGCCCTAACTGACCTATGTATCTTAAGGTATTGAGAAAATCATCCAGGGTATCAAAGTTCTACTCTCAGATCTGGTCATCCTGCCCCCCCCCCCAGCAGAGCGAGAATGCAGGGGGAGCAGAACTGCTGAGAGAACAGCTTGAATAACTTCCGTTGTTAGTTTTGAGGATGAATTGCTCCACAGCTATAGAGGATAGTGAGGGCCTGTTTCTTACATAAGTGGAAGTTGCTATTGAGGGCATCAGTTGTAATTGTATTGCAGTGTATTTGTGTTTTTAGTAAGTTTTTTTTGTTTTTTCACTTTAGGATGCCTTAGCTTTGGTTCGATTAGATGACCTCTTCTTAGAAACCTTTGAAGTCACAGACGGTAAGCTGCAGATATATTTTTTTCTCCCATATTTACACAGTATCCATGTACTTTGTATTGTGTTATCTAGCATAGTCATACACATTCTACAGGCTCACTAGTGGGCCAGTATGCCTTGAACCTGTGGGAAGAAACCCAGCTTGACATGAGTTGAGCACATTAACACTTTGCTGGCAGGGTCTGGTTGGGTTTGAGCCCAGGATGAAAATGCTGCACTATAGCCTCATTATTCACTACCATTTATCTTTTATATGGAGGATGCTGCTGTTTATCTTGTTAGTATTTCAGATTCTTTTTACAATCTACTTTCTTCCCATTCCAGTTAAACCTTTAAAAGGAGACCATCTTTCTCGTGCAATTGGCAGAATAGCTGGAAAAGGAGGAAAAACGAAGTTTACCATTGAGAATGTTACAAGGACCAGAATAGTTCTTGCTGACTCGTACGTATATATATTCATTTCCTGCATAAAATCAGAGCTGCCTTTTGACCCTGTTGAATAAATTGTTTGTACTTTGTAAACTGCACCCCTTTTGGTCTTAAATCTGGGGGGGGGGCTGCCCTCACATTGTAAGGATTTTTTGGTTGCTCCAGTCTAGGTTACCTGGGAAAAAGGACTCTTACCTGATCCCCGCAGAACGCTGACTGCTGGGGGATCAGGTAAGTAGAACTGCTTTTCCTAATACCCTAGACTTAAACGAGCTGGCAGACGGGGAGAGACACAAGGTAAGTCCCATGGACGCAGACACCGTGGGACAGGAAGTGCCAGCAACCACAGAGTCAGCACTGGATCGGAGACCCGTCGCAGCATTGGTGAGAAGGCTGAAAAGGACAGGAAAGATCAGATTAAGAGACATCATTTAAGGTAAGTGTTTACATTAACATTGGGGGGAGGGAAACATTTTTATCCTTTAATGTCACTTGAACGCCACTCCGCAGCGCTGAATACTGAAAAATGGCCTGGATGGGAAGGGGGTTTAACACCGCGGATGTCAACTGGTTAAAGAAATCTGGAAAAGTAAGTGAAAATGTTTGAGCCCAGAAAGCCCCACCTGTTTAAGGGCCTGTTCACATGATATCAGGTGCGGATCTGCAGACGCGGTGCTTACTGATGGTGCGTTTTTGATGCGTTCTTGGTCTTCCCGTAGCAGTCAGGCAAGCGCTATGGCACAGGTTACTTACTGGTCTTTGCCAAGGTAATTCAACCATAGTTGGCCAGAATGTTTCCCAAGTGAACTTCCTCTGCATATTTAACGTGATTGGTTGCCAGAGGGAGACCAAATTAATGTTATTGCCGCTCTCTGCCTGCTTATAATGTAACCAAGCTGCCACTGTATTGGTCACACAATTACTCACCAGCGGAAATCTAAATTCCAGTTACTGGCTAGCTGTGCTTGCAGAGCACTCAGCAAAGCCGGATCTGTGTTGGTCATGTGACTGTTTGCCAGCACCCAATTACTGGTATTGGCTATCTCTGCCTGCCTATCACTCAGCCATGTTGGCTCTACATTGGCCAGATGGAGGCTAGCTTCCTCTGGTTAGTACAAGAAGAAGCACAAATTCAGTTTATTTGTCATGCAGCTTCATAAACATCATTTACTAGTTTTTGCTGAATCTTTGTTAGGCTATAATAATTCCGTCTAGACGTCTGCTTTTCACGCTGACCAATCCTACAGTTGGTATCTGACTTTCAAGGCAGAATGCGACCATGAAAATATCCTTTTTGTGTGTTGCCACAGGCACAGAACAGTGTCAGCGCAGGAACAGACCTATTATGTTTAAAAGCTTGTTCTCTGTTGATGAAGATTGAAGATCGTCCCTTGCAGGAAACTTTCCCATGACCATAAATGGTGTGGAGAGCTTTCAGAAACGTGTCGGAAGCCCCGGACCGACCTGACTTTGAGTTTTCCACATAAATCTTTTCCATCGAAAGCTCTAATCTCCTGCTTGCATGTTTCTTTTGGTTAATGCACATGTATTGCACATCCTAGTCAGGTGAGAGGCTTGCTGGGCTGAAGAATAATTCATGCATCACTGCTAGAGGTTGTATATGGAAAGTACTCCGAGATGAGAATAAGAGTTCATTCACTAACTTTACAAAAGCACTTCTTCAAAGTAGAGAATATTTACTATTGGGCTGCATGAAAGACAATTATTACTACTACTCTTCCTGTTCCTATTGCTTTTACTGTTACTAATTCTACTACTATTGCTATTACTGCTAATGCTATTATTGGGGTGCCATTTAAAATGAATAGCAATGCACATGTACAAAATGTTATAGAAGTCTTCGCAGTCCTGACCGATATAAACCTGTGCTCCTCAGTTGGGCGCTGCAGTGACTGCGGATGGTGCGACGTGTAATCAAAGATAGAAGTCATCGGCACATCAGCCTCCACTTTACCGTTCTTTCTTTATTGACATTGGATAGTCATAACATCACATTGAAAGGTAACATTTTAGAACCAATGTGATGTTACGATTATCCAACGTCAAGTGGAGACCGGTGTGCCGTGACATCTCCTACCACAGACTTTGACAGCTCACTCCTCTTCATTTCTGACCACAATCTGTAAAGGAGATGGCCTTTTGATTGACAGCTCCTATCTCACTGTTTCTGTTCTTTTCCCTACACAGAACAGGGCTCTCCTCCCAGTTTAAGTGCCTGTGTCAGGATGGAGAGCGTTGAGTGGAGGAGAGCACTATGATCTGTCACAGGAGGCAGAGCTCTGCGCCTCCCAGTTCCGCCTTCTGTGTCGGGCTGGAGAGGGGTGAGTGGAGGAGAGCGCTGTCATCTGTCACAGGAGGTGGAGCTCTCCTCCCGTGTCAGGATGGAGAGAGACTGCTGTGATCGGTCACAGGATGTGGTGCTCTCCTCCCCCACCGTGTGCTCGGCCTCCTGTGACAGCCAATTCAGGATGGAGAGCGGTATACAAACTCTGATCAGCTGATCGTTAGTAAGCACACTATGTTGAGTTATCTACAATTTCCCAGTTATGAATGAATGGGAAGTGATCTACATCACCTCCTGTTCATTTATGATTGTGGACTTAGTAACTCATACTATATACACAATATATGACTGGACAGGAGCACTCAGTATAGAGGATTCCTGTTATTTTAAAAGGGAAATATCAGGGGTATGTTTAGATCCCTAATATTTCTCGGGTCCCCCGCAGTAAAAAAAAAACACTGTTTCAGTTTCGCCTGACAAATTGTTTTATTTTCTGTCTCAAAATTCCATTTCGGTGCATCTCTAATAACCTTATTGGGCTTTAGGGTGCTAAGCCCATTCCTGCAGCTAAGTTTCTAACCCTATGCTGTATCATTTTATGACAATCAGCTGATTGTTTACCATTATTTTTGTTCGGGCAGAAAAATACACATCCTGGGGTCGTTTCAAAATATTAAGATGGCGAGAACAGCAATTTGTAACCTCATTCTGGGTAAGTGTGACTGTCGCTGCACATTGTAGAGGAGGGAGAGTTTCAGGTGGGACTATAAAACTTTAATATAATTGGAAAGACAACTGTTAACATTTTTGTGGCTCTTTCATAACCAACAGGAAGTCCACCATCTAAAGTATATGGAAACATTCGTGCTGTGGCAAGCAGAGCAGCTGATCGTTTCTAATGTGGCTGGCACCATGTCTGGATTGCTGCTAACCTCCGATCGTTTGCAGATGACAACTTGTTGCCTGTGTCAGTTCAGCAATGGGGTTTTAGAAGCGTGTGGATGAAGATGTGACCGACCCTATTCAAACTTTAACATAAAAGGACTTTGCGTCAAGCAATAGCCGACTTTCTGGCAATCAGTAACCACCTGAAATATGCCCTCCTTATCAAATACAGTTTTGCAGCTAATTTAAATAAATGCTGATGGACATAACACATTGACTTGTAATGTGCAAACATCATGTTCTAAACCCAGTACTTGCCAGCTTCTTCTTGGTGTGTTGTGTTGGGGGGCACAAAGAATGTTCTCTGTAATCCTAAGAAATAGAAAGACTGAGGTCTCCATTAGCAACACCTGAATGAAATATATATCAAATATAAAGCTGAACTTCTGGCTGATATGACGCAGATAAATGCAGTTCTGTATGTACCTGAATTGTATGTGGCATCAGCCTCTTGCAGTCTCTGTACAGCAGAGCTCAGATTGGGAGGAAGAAGCGGCACACAGCACTGGGGAAGCTAAACATTGTCACCCGGGGAAAAAGGCTGATTGCTCGCCCCAAGGGAGAAGTTCTCCATTCACACACCCAGTGGCTCCTCTCCAAAAGCAGCACCCAGGGCGGGCACATGTCCGTCCCCCCCCCCCCACTTTGGCCGAGTCACAGACTAGGGGAGGGATAAGACTGGTAAGTGTTACTAAACTAGCAGAGAAAAATCAGTTATCCTACCCTGCCAGACAGGTCTTCACTTTGTATATTTCAGAACTGGAAGGATGGAATACAGCGATTTCATATATTTATTGTGCGGTGTGTCTGGAGTTCAGCTTCATGTTTTTAAATGTCTTCCTAAAGGTCCTGCAAGGCTACATTCACATCTATGTCATAGGGAAATGTATTACAATGCTGCTTGTGGCAGATTCCATCAAGATGCATCTTCCACGGAGATACATGGTACGGCATGTAATATGCAGTGCATAAAACATTGTTTTGTCTCCATCCAACTGATTATTATGTTGGCAAGTAAACTGTAAGTTCACTATTGAGAAAAAAACCCTTGTGTGTTCCTTTTTGTCACTATAAACTGAGATCTGAACAACTTCTGTCAAATTTTTAAAAAGTTTAGCAAAAAAAAAAAGCTATTCATGCCATAAACCAACATAATAGTCCTCTTTCCTTGCATGGCTGTGAATTGTATGTCGGATATGAGAGCCAGCCATCCGTAATTAGTAACGTATTGGAAGTCATTTACTCTTCAGCTAAACATTGATCTGGGTTCAAAGGGTTATGAAATGCATTCAATTTTGACTCACCTGGGAGAACACTAGACCTCGGAGACTGCAGTACTGATTAATCAAAGTGTCAGTACAAAGAATTGGAGTCATTGCAAAACAGCCACCAGTCAGATTTGAATTTGATGGTTGTGGTAAAGTAACAAAATGTTTACACCTTGTGTACGTTTTGTGTTTAGATTGCTACCTCGCAAGCCACTGATTTGGACTAGGCATGCAGTGGGGCTACCCTTGCACTGCAAGGGTTAAGTGCTTGTTAAAAAAAAAAGTTATACTCGCCTAATCCTTAGACCAGTCCCTCCCGCCTCACTCCACCTCTGCTGCAGCAGTCGTAACGATCCTTGAGTCGTCACCTTCTATGCACTGTGTACAGGATGTGAGGATGCCGAGGGACACCAATGTAGTGGAGGAGGAGACGGACTGGAGAAATCCCCGTCACAGCCGGCCATATCCAAGGTTGAGGCGATTATAACTTAACTCTTGCAGTGCAGGGGTAGCCCCACTGCAAGGGTTAAAGGAGAATTACACTCATCCCCATTATTAGAGCTGACGTGACACTGAAGCTGTCACATGTCAGCTCTATTGATCGGGAACTGAGCGATAACATACCACCGATTGCTCAGTTCCAGTTCATCTCCCTGCAGAGTGGTGTATGTCAGTCAATCTCTATATGCTGAGTTTTGGGTCACAGGAGGACATTAGTATTATGTCCACCTGTGACAAAGAACTATGGGGGGGGGGGGGGGAAGTTTGGTCATAGTTCTTTTTCAAAGTTAGGTTCCAGTAAGAGATAAAACACTAAACTAGTTATTAAAGGAGAACTATGAGGCGAGGGCTTTTCACTGAGCCTCATAATCTGAGCCGACCTGTCACAATGAAACTGTCATAGGTCGGCTCAGTAGATCGGGAAGTGAGCGAACACATGCCGGCGCTCACTCACTTCTCGATCCTGTCACTCCAGAGAGTCGTGACTGGATTTTCCCCTCCCCTGGCGCTGCCTCTGGATAGGCAGAGCCAGCTGTCGCTCATGCAGCTGGGTGGATCCGGACAGTATTGTCGGGATCCGTTTCAGCTGCGGCTCGCGGTATACTGAGCTTTGTTTTAACAGGAGGACGATAGTTTGTGTCCTCCCGTTACCCTTCGGAGAACTATGGGGAAAAGCCCTAACCCCATAGTTCTCCTTTAAATGTACCTTTTTCATTGTCCATCAAGGGACAAAAGAATTCAGAAAAATTTGGGTTATACTGCCACCTACAGGAGTTGGGCACCATGGACAGAACAAGTTGTAAGCTAGCCCCCTTTGCTCCACTTCGTGGAATTCATCCCTTTGTCTTTAATCAAGATTCCTTGCTATACCACCACTTCAGCTAGTCTGTATAGTAGCCACCCAGATTGCATTTCCTCAGCATGAGCTTTGGAAGATGTACACAGACACTGTTGGAAGTGCATCCTGGAATGAGACTTTTGACAACTGGACTTTACATGGTGTCGCTTTGCAGACCTTTGTGTACTGTGGTAGCTGTGGAGTACTTTCCAGGTCTGGAGCTATAGCACAGCCCCAGGTGTGACCCTGTGTCTGAAGACTTGCTTTATGAGTGAGGCTGTAGGACAGTGAGCTACCTCACTGTTGGCACCTTTGCAATTGCCCGTCTGTGCCATTTTTTATCACGGTAGGCCTATGGGATTCAGCGCTGACATCATACGCTAGGTAGAGTACTTTGTGCTCTTTCCCACCATTCAGCCTATAGGAAGCACCATGTGGATCTCAGGTTAGGTTCCACTGCCCACCTACAGTGATGTGGCCACCCCCAGCTCAGCTGCCTGAGATCCTCATCAACACCGGCTGCCCAGATATGCGAGTGCTCGTCTCACATTGGGCCTCGTTGCTTTGCCATTATGCTGTGCAACATGTCTTCACAAAGACACATAGGACAGTCCTGCAAATACAGATAACCTCTGCCCCTACTCCCATAGTGGGTCTGGGGGGTGTTTACCTGGTATACCCAGAAGGAACCAATACCTAGAATCACTATTGTTATAGGGGGACATAATCATCCAAGTCTGTCAGCTCTATCCAACTGGGGCCAAAGCCACCCCCATGTTCACAGGGACCACCACGCTTCCACTCTGAACTTCTGGTTTGTGCCCAGTTACTGGAGCAGTCGGCCTTGAGGCTATTTCAATAGAGACTATTTTGGGGTCAATGCAATTTGCTGTAGTTGACCTAGACGTACAGGGGATTGTTTCAAACCTTATTGGTGCAATGTGTATTACCTTGCATCTGCAGGATCCGCCTTCTGTTCCAGGCCTTGGGTCTTGTTAAGCTCCTAAAGCTGCAAAGACCTTTCCGCTTCACCCACTATTTTAGTAATTGCTGTATTTGGACTGGAAACACCCCAAAGGGTCCTGGGCCCCGTGTGAGATTCTGGAGGAAACCTGCCCCTTTGAGAAGGGATTTGTAAACTGGTGGTCTGTGCCCACTGTCAGACAATTGAATTCCCTCTTTATATCCGAAGTGATATAACCCTTCCTATTGTGTTGACAGTAACCTTGACCTGTCAGGATGGGTAGAAACCTTTAAAGAGGACCCCTCTACCACAGAGGTATGCCCCAGTTTAAACAGAGCGACTGGTGTGAAACCTTGTGCTTTAGCTGTGAGGGCTTATTATAAGACTCAAACTTTGTGTCTCGTATTGGACTGTTTATACAGATGCAAAGGGCACTCCGGCTATGTGCATGGGATGAGGTCATCTACTTTAGCAGTGAGTGCTCATAGGTCTTCAGGGCCTCTCAGACATCAGGTACTCCTTCTGCATGAAGGTGTGCCCCTACTTCAATTATGGTTGCATGTACATTTGGACTGGTTCTTGGGTAGTTTGCCTCCCTGGCCTTTGGGTGCTCAGGGCACCCCTTTGATCCCAAAGAGGTGTCATCCTTGTGTATGGCACCTCCTTCAGCTGCCCCTCATCTCCCTCCATATGCTACTGCACTCAGTTTTTTTTTCCTGGGCTTTCCAGAGGTCCCCGAGACCCCCTTTTTCAATGCAGGTGGAAGCTTGGCATCGGATGTTATATGCAAGGATTTCACAACCATGAACAAGCATGCACGGGTGCCTCCACAGCAGCTACTTAGTGCTGGTGTCCCCCGT
>NW_017307258.1:410707-428666 GCF_000935625.1 Nanorana parkeri | reverse complement strand
GTCACGCGCGGCGCGGGAGGAGGGGGGGGGGGGGAGGATGCTGGGACTCACTGGAAAAAGAGGAATTGGAGAGAAAAAAAAAGCCTCCCAGTTATAAAAATAAAACCTAAAGCTTTCATATCACTTAAAAGGTCAGCTTTCTGGACCTTGCAGTCAAAACTCTAACACGTGCATGCTTTGACTGGATGGGGTCTCAAAAGTTGTCTAGTGTTGGTAACTATTGATCACCAATCCTCACTAAGGAAGCCTAGACCCTGTGGGTCAGTGGACCCTTCAACTGTCAAGAGAAATTTCCCCTTATAGACTTGTAGGTTGTTGGGGGAACATCCTCCCAAAAGTCTCCCCTTGTTGACTCGTTGTCTTAAGTCGCTCATAACCTGGGAGCCTGTACCTCCGCAGTGATTAAGGAGTCCTTAAAAAGTAGAACAGTCTCGCTATAACTTGGCTTCGCTCTTTCAGAACTTGTGGGTATAAGCTATCTGGTCCTGGGGATTTCTTCACATTAAGTTTCTCCAGTCCGCACATTGCTGTTCATTAAACCCATCTTTTTCCCAATCAAATACTGTGGAGAATAATGCAATACCTCAGCCTTCTCCCTGTGATCTGTGATCCACCTCCTGTTTTCATCTTTAATGTGACCGACTTGTTCTTTTACCTTTTTACCGTTAGTACTGTATTATTTTAAGTATTTTTTTTGTTTTTTTACTGACAATGTTGTTCAAATTCTTTTTTTTTTTTTGCCTGGATTGCACTTTTACATCTTTTATTGCATTCCTTGTAGTTCGGAAATGCCAATGTTGTCCCTTCCACATTATACTTTTAAATACAAGCCTCTTCTCATTGATATGCTGGATTCAGCCACGCAGATTTAACCATTGTTTTTATTTTTGTTGCCCGAGGGTATGCACTGGCAAATGCGATTGTTTAGTTTATACTTAAAACAATCCCATTTTCCCTCCATGTTTTGTTAAAAATAAAATTGGTCCCATTTGGCATCCTGCAATAAGAATGCTAGCTTATCAAAATGTCTGACGGTTCTCATTCATCCAGGTCATGGTATATCTGTAAAAAATAAGTCAAGTCAAATGGACTTGCTGTATTTTTCTTGAAGACGTTTCACTGGACATCCAACCAGCTTTCTCAATTCAGAATGATCTGTACAAACATTTCTCTGGGAATAAATATGGTGAATGTCGCTCCAATCCACATAATCTGTTAGTCACAACCAGGTGTTGATTGTATTTGCATAATTGGAGTTAAGAGGTTAACATCATTGTATGTGGCAGACAATAGATGTGTTACAACCCCCCCCACCCCGCAATCTCTATTCAAGCTTGTCAAAGTTTGCCTTTTTGCAGTTTAGAGTTCTTGTCAAGCCACCATTCCTCTTTTCTGTAACCTACTGTAAATGTAATCATCCTGTGATCACAGTTACCCAAGTTTTCCGGTGTCTGCAACCAGCTCTGTTTGAAATGATTCGATCTAATGTAGCATTCATCCGATTTGGGACTTCTGCCGTTTGTTCCATGAAACCGTCCTGCAATAAATTCAGGAAATGGCAAGCCTTGGTTGAGTGTGCGGTTCCTTTTGTCCAACCAATGTCCGGTGCGCCCACTTCTAGCCATGTTCAGCTTTATCAAAATAGAACATAAGACCAAAAGACCGAATAACAAGTTCCATCTTTTTATTCATACAGTATGAAGTTTTCTACAGTTCCTACAAGTTATATAGCATGCAAAGGAAACAAACAATGAAAAAAAACAAAAAAACATTCAACATTAACCATTTCCCTCACACAAATTAAAAAAAAAAAAATCTCCAATAAGGAAATGCTTGCTATCTGAAAGTCGGCCTAGGTATGCACAAGCATTAGAAATAGAAAGCATCCGCTAAAATGTTTAAACACAACGTATGTACAAAAAAAAAAAAAAAATTTCCCAAAAGACTAAATCCCCCTTGAAGCAGAGCACATGGCAGCTGACACTGGAACAGAAGACCACTGGCTTGTTTGGCAATTTCTTTTTTTTATTTTAATATTTATATATATATATTTATATATAATGCAAACTATGTAAACAAGAGGAACATTTCAAAAAAATCGATCTACATGCAAAACTCCATGTCATGCAAGGACACCAAGCACCTTGATTTCTCTCGCACAGACAGAGCCCATGATGTGCAGCACTCAGTTGAAGGAACAGCTATGGCAAGCAGGCAATACTTTACCTGCCCTCACTAAATCACTAAAAAAAAAAATGGATATGGTTTCAAGAGTCCAAAAAAAAAAAAGTTGTTTGGTTTTACTTTTTTCCAGCCAATAGTACAACAACAGAAAAAAAAGGAGGTGGAAAAAGTTAAGTGTCTCACTACTTTTATATCACACATGATGGGAGTAATTACGGACAGAGCAGAACAAAATGGCTTATTTTCACAAACAGTAATAGAAAACATTCCACCAGGACAAAGAACCTCTCCTATAACCAATATACATATATTGTCACCAGTCATGCTGCCTGCAGTAGTCTGTTCAATTCAGTTGGCAGGGAGGAGTGAATAAATCCTGACTATGTCAAATCGGCTTATATAAATGGACAGGGGTCCTTGTAGAGTGTATACCTATTGCAGCTGATGGAATAGTACACTTTGGATGACTTGCTTTGGCAACTACAGAAAGCAAGAGATATAGGTTCTGTGCAGTTGCTATTAACAGTTCTTCACTTGGCAGTAACATTCAAGTATATTTACAAAGTATACATTTTTCTACAATATATATATATTTATAAAACTGTGTGAAATAAAAGTAAGGATTTATATTCATGTATTGAACGGCTTATGTTCTGCTTGGCACTTTTTACTCTAGGTTTTGTTTTGTCGTTTCTTTTACTCAAGTAAATTAAATTAAAGCCCACCTAATGACTACATAGAAAGCTATATATATATATTCCTTGTTTATAAAAGATGAAGAAACAAAATAAATAGAAAAAAAAAAGCCAACTCCCTTCTTTTTCTCCATCACACTGATATGCTCCTCCCCATTGTGCTGTCCTTCAGACTTTAAAGTGCTACACCGAGTTATTGAGAGAATAAAAAGTTCAATAACACTTAAGTTGGCTTCATGAGGCTCATGTTGGAAAATGTGGCTTCACAGAGAAAAATACTTCCATTTAAAATACACAGAGCGTTGCTGGACGTCTTGAGCAGATCTTCAGAGATGGAGAAGAAAGCATAAGTGTTGGATGTTGTTCTGAAGTCACACATCGACCACCATCTTTTTGTGGATATCTAAACCACCTACGACCTGCAGGAGAGAGGACGACCTGAATGTTAGTATAACGCGGCATATGTTTATAATGCATGAATTAAGGCTTGTTCTAAACTTGGACAGACACATCAGTACATACATATAAATAACAAAGTGGACCAAAAACAAGATGGTTCTTAAAGTGACACTAAACTCTGGAGCTAAATCTTAAAAATACATTCAAGTACCCTAACTATTAACAATACTGGACCTAATTTGTGTATCACTCGGCTGCAGCTCTTCAAATCATCTCTGAATTCATGCCGACACTCTCCTTCCTGGAGGGTGGCTACTGTTGTTCCCCATGGTCCGTGTGTGTGTGTTGTAAAGTAGCCACCGCTCCAAGCTCGCTCCACAGATGGACTACAATGTCAATGCCAATTAGTAAACTAATAGTGAGATGAACATTCTCTTGCACTCCTGCGTGCTGCTCATTTCAGTATTGGGCTTTCACTAGCATGGTTCCAGATAATGTGATCATGTTGGCTTTAAAATTGTGATCACTGGTATTTGCTGGAGTATCTTTCTGTGTGTACTCACTGCAAATGGGAAAATACTTTCCTTAAGACAGGGAGATATTTAAAATGAGCAAATTTTAAAAAAAGAATTCTTCCCACTTATTTTGTCTATTCATCAGCCTTTAAGAACTCCAAAATGTACCAAATAAAAGCAACCAATTATTTTAAAAAATGTAGGTTTTGCAAATGAGTTCTGGTTCTTGACACGCACTGTCACAGTTATGTGTTAATTGGTCTGAGTACCTAGGCTTTAATGAAAACCACATCACCAAGTACATCAGCTTCTCTTCAAAATTGGGCCCTGCCCCATCCCTCAACTGTCAAATGGCAGTCAGGGGGCAGCCGAGCCTCTGCCAATTGTGATTTAAAAGCAAAGAACAAAGCCAATCTCAACGTTCCAAGTTGTCAGAGAAAGCACATGATCCATGGCTTCCTAAACTAAACACTGCGATCCTTTACATCCATAGAAACTGCCACCTTCGCCTCCATTTAGACTTGCAGAGGTGTGTTCAGTTGCTCAGCTGATGCGGGTGCCGAATTAGCAAACCGCCGCTAAACGCTGTGCTGCAAGTCAGCGCTCAGCACCAACAGCACTCGCAGTGGAAGCGAATGTGGATGCAGAGCGCTGAGTGATGGAGGAGGTGGGGACAGAGTACCAGCAGCCATTTTCACTGTGAGAACACCTGGCAGTGCTGGAGTAAGGTGCCTGAACCCCAGTGGAAGAAATCAGTTTAGTGTGACAACCTACAATTTCATGTTTTGGTGGACGAGCACACCAAATACTCAATGAAAAATGGTATTAGTCAAAAAAATTATCCTCCGCCATTTTGCTTAGCACCGTGCAGTCAAAGTGTTCAATGAACCTGTTGCAGAACAGCTACTCAGCGCTCGGCTAAGAAAGTGAACACACCTCTGTTATGATGGTGCTGCACATGTGATCAGCCATTTGAGGGTTTAAACATTCGGCTGACAGCAGACATAAGCACAATGGCAACTATAGCAGTTCTGATGAGAGGCATGCCTTGAATGGAACAGTTTTTGGAAACCGTTAAATTAGCGGGTTTAGAGCCACTTTAGAAAAAACTACAAAAGCAGATAGAGCCAAAGGAAATCTCACCACTCCAATTCCTTAGCCGCCATCACGACTCCCCAGGCACTGGTCTAATACGTGCGTTTCCACTGTGGACTTTTGTAGTATACGAACAGACCGCACTAGCCAGAGAATTCCAATACTTCAGACTTTATTGAAATTCACAGCAAATCCAGTAACACCGTGAATGAAAGTGTATAAAGCAGCAAATACCAGCACCGCAAACCCACACCAGCTACAAGCTCTCAAGTTTCACCCGTAGGCTTATTCATAGGACCTCTGTGACCTCTATGAATAAGCCTACGGGTGAACATGTAAGAGGTTGTAGCTGGTTGGGGGGTTTGCGGTGCTGGTATTTGCTGCTTTATACACTTTCATTCACGGTGTTACTGGATTTGCTGTGAATTTCAATAAAGTCTGAAGTATTGGAATTCTCTGGCTAGTGCGGTCTGTTCGTATAATATTACAAGACCATATAATCTGCAGTTCAGTATCCGACACCCTAACACATGCCTAATGCTCACCCATCAACCACCTCAAGGTTTTTCTTTTCTCTGCAGAAAGGGTGACCAAAGCAGACCACATACACCCCCAGAAGCAGTCTGAGGTTCACAGGCTTTTTAGTGGAACTACAGACAAGCCACCAAACATCTGAAATGTGTGTACAGTCTTGCCAACCCAAAAATGTGTAGTTTCAGTCCTTCCAACACAGAACAGCAAAGAAGGGAATCGATTTTTTGGTTCAGCAATGTAGCTTTCTATCAGACAATGAGTTGGGTTTTGTCTAATGACCACAGGCCTGACCGTTGAAGGTAAAGATCTGAACAAGAAACCACTGAAGTGAAGTCCGTGGCTGAACAGTGTGGTAGAGGTGTGTAAATCACAGGAAAGGTTGACCAAACTTTACAATACTATTAGATTTTTAAAAAAACTTACGTACTTCAATAGTTCCCAATCATGTCTATATAGCAGTTGACCTGCAGTTCCTCTTTAATAGTGCTACATTTTAAGAAGGACCTGGCAGTACGTTCCTGGTATTAGTGACTTCCTTTTAAAGCTGTTGGCTTGTTGGCTGCAGGGCTGAGTTCTTTGTTAAAGCTTTAGTGGGTCAATGACCTGGAACTATCCTTTGAAAAACACTGATGGCAGCTCCTACTTTTCTGAATACAGTACTCACAGATTTAATTCATCCATCAAAGCTTATATGCATTACACCGCAAACTATTAATATCCTTATAAGCACAGCTTCAGGGGCATCATTGGCACAGTAATGCATACCTAAAACAAACTTCCTTGCTGCTGTTTACCATCAGAGGAAAGACTCAATGAACCTCAAGCTGCAGCGTTTAAGAGCAGATTTATGTAATCGGTAGTAAAGCAAACACATCTAAGCAAACAATATTCAAGACACTTCGCCTTGTACTTAATACAATGAACGGCTGTGCAAAAACTATCTAGATAGATATTTTTATTTTGCAAAACTCCCACCCACATACATAGATATATAAGTACTTAAACACATATTAGGTTTTATATTATTTACAATCAGACTTGCACAGATGGACCAATAGCAGATGACACAGGCACACATGGTAGTAGAAACTGCATTCAAACTATTTTAAATTCAGGTTGCCAGCATTTTATAACATTTTAATAGTCAGCAAACATACCCAACATATCTTAAAATTATCAAAACAATTTTCTTTTGTGTTATATTACTGCTGAAAGCACCTCTACAATACTCCTTATTGGAAAATAAGGACAGAGTGTTCAACATCCTGACCTGATTTATTAAAATAAAGCACTTTGCAGATAAATCCCCCAGCGCAGATCTACTATTCTGCCCTTACTTGATCCTATTCTTGCTGGCAAACACATCCAGGCAATATTATGTTAACCAGCAACTTTGCCATTCTGTTTACACACCAGATTAGGTGGGATAACAGATTTCCAATTGTAATTTTGACTTCTGCCAGTTCACAGCCTAAAAAAATAAATAAATCTGCAAGTTACTTGAAATTGGAGGTGTGGCAAATTCCTGAGTACAGCTCTTTGAGTGTTCCGTCACTCAGCAGTTCAAGCAGATGAACTTTGGTCTGACTGCATTCACGGGAAACACAAAATCACAAACAACTCCATACTTACAGCACAGAATTCTTCAAAAGATATTCTCCCATCGCCATCTTTATCTGCATTGATAATCGTTTTGTCTACTATTTGCTGTAACTGTGTGTCCTTAAGGTTGTTTCCGACCATCATCTTCAACACCTGGAAAAGCTCGCCGTTTGAGATATAGCCATCCTTGTCCATGTCATATATACGGAAAGCAACTTGGGAGGAAGAAAAACAAAAATCATGTCAAATCCATGCCCAGATACCCATGCATAACGCCCAATGCCCAGTTTTGTGTAGGTAATCCCTCTTGGAGATGACTTGCATGCAAAACTTTCCTCCTGAGGTTACCCACAGTGTAACGTTTTAGCCATTTAGAGGAAACCTTTCCACAAACAAGCATGATGGCTGACATTTTTGACATCATGCAAAAGCTTGTTGCAAATGTCGCCGGGAGTCTGTTTAAACAGCCCCGATGCTGGCGACGTACACTGTACGTCGTCAGTCACGAAGGGGTTAAGTTGGACTTCTGGAAAACAGCTGAATACAAAGTTGAAATATATACTTTATTAAGGCCCATTCACTCTGGTTCAGTGTCATTGTGGTCCGTTGGTTTGCGATCCATTTCGCAACGGATGCTAACGGAAGGGCACTGAAAAATGAATGGGTGTGAATGTGGCTAGGGAATGTTGCAGTTTCTAAAATAGAACATGTATGGCTTTATTTCAGCACAGCATACTGTAACTGACCCGGTGTGAATTAGCCCCATTCACACATTCATTTTTCGGAGCCCTTCCGTTCGCACCTGTGGAAAAGCGGATCGCTATGGATGTGAATGAAATCAGAAGGTACAACTCTAATTCAACAGACTCTCCATTGACTTGTGATCTCCTTCCGATTTGGTGGCAATGGGCCCTTAACCCTCAGTTCTGATTCTACAGTGTTTAAGATGCTAGTAAATTGGACCTATAAGTGATGTAACAAGCAGATCTTGCCTTTGAACACTGGCTGAAATTATTATGTGCAAATGGAAAAGTAGTGGTATACTGCAACCCCATATAATGGTCCTACCATCATGTTTAAGGTCCTCATAAATGATCACATGCAACATTCTTATGGGATATACTGGGAATCCCATCTTTTTTTTTTTACCATTTTGTGATTTTAAACACACAACCGTTGCAATTCTTGGCTCAGGCTTTAAGGTTTGCTTTACCTTTGTCAGCAAAAGGTTAAGATGCTTTTTACTGCAATTAAATGCAAAAAAGGGGAACTTTCCTGCGTGGGGATCCATTATACACACTGGCTTTATTATATACCTGGCTGATTGTCTACTTTGACTAAGCACCAGACAGGACTAAAGGCTTGAGCTTAGGCTCCATTATTTCCTTCTGGCACTCAGGTGTCTGTGCGACATCACACATCCAGAGTGGGCCAAAAATACCAAAGATGCTGGAACACTGCATGCAGAGCTGCTTCTAAACCCGAAAAGACTCTCCTGGCTCCAATCCAACATATGCACACAGTAGAGACATGTTAAGAGTAAAAGACTGTTCAACTGAAATTTACATTTTTTCATGAAAATGATATTTTGGGTAGATCCAAGCAAAGTAAATAGGTATCACTTGGTGCCTGTTATCTTCATTCTGTCCTCTGCCCCCTAATACACTGTTTAGAGCCACAAGAAGAAATTTTTGAAAGCCTACGGGGGGAATTTATCAAAACTGAATCTGGAGTAGTTGTCCATGGCAACCAATCAGCTTCTCTCTTCAGTTTGCTCAGGTAAGATTTGAAAATGAGACACAGAAGCTGACTGGTTGCAGTGCAAATCTGCTCCAGATACGGTCTGCTCCAGTTTTGATAAATTCTCCCCTAAGTGTTTAGGATTTGAAAAAGGGTTGGGAGGGGGCAAAAGATCAGGGGTATGGGCATTAACTGGCATTGTAAATTAGGTGTCCTATGGGGCCTACATTGCAGCATGTATACAGGCTCGCTCTAAATAGCAAGTTCAACCACACACATTAGTCTCCATAAAGGTTTCTGATACAACATCCCAACCATACTCTCACATTCCTAGGATGACAAATCTTAATAAAAAGCAAGCAAGACAAGATGTTCAGAAGCAGCGTTTTGTAATTGGGGCATGTAAAGGTGAACAGCAAAGTGCTTCCAAAAAGGTAATAAATCTAGGAGACTGACGTGTTGAAAAATGTAGAACCAATCAAACTTTGCCTTTCCTAAGGAGAAGAGGAAATAACCTCTCATTGTACTGGGTGATTAAAATGAAGATAAACAACTCTGCCAACACTTGTCTGTCTCAGTGACAGACCTGATAACCATTCCATCCCCTTCACCTCCTGTTGGATTCACATTTTAACAGACAAAAGGGAACTCATGTTAGCAGTGAAGATACATATGGAAAGATTCAACTCTTCATATTAGATAGAGATCAGAGGTTGATTATTGTAGACTAAAAAAACATGTTCTAATAAGTCTGCACCAATAGTGCTTTTAGCATAATGTTAGCTGACAGAGGAATGCTGCAGGACAACCAATAATATCTACACAGTTGCATGTCATCATGCCTGCAAAAAATGTCAGAGCCTTTCACACATGGCTGCCTACACACTACGTGCAATACTTACACCTCAGTTTCTGTTCCTTGTCACCCTTTACGCTGAACTGAGAAACTCCTTCGATAAATTCTGCAAATAAAAAAAATAGATCACAAATTTTAGAAATGTATCTTGGATAACTAATGACATTTATTGTCCATGGGCGTAGAATTTCAACCAATCCTAACAGGTGACCAATAAATAAGACACATCTAATCTACACAGTGGATGTGAATGGAGAAAACTCCTCCCTCAGACCCATTTATAAAGGCCTGCGGGGTCATTACTTCTACGGTAGTGAAGTTGTGGTTGCTCAGGAACACCGATCTGTGACAACCATTGCTTTCTATCCTTTGTTATTTCCAGGATTTCCGGTGAATGTATATCTTGACTTGCTATTGTAATGTTTACCTTAAAACAATATTTGCTTTCTGGAGACGCGCACATGAGTAATGCACATAGAGTGAGGCACTTACAATGACCTGAGGGGACTGACGGGAAGGCTAAAACTGCTGCAAGTGCAAACCGCCACAAATAACTATTCACATGCATTCTCCTTCAGAAAGATCTCCAATCAAGACAATAGCAATCTAATCTATGAGAAAGTAGAATCCTGAGCACTCATAACTTTTTCTCTTTTATAGCATTTTTACATACGCAGGCTGGAAAAATCTGGCCAATGATGACTGTCTTAAAGTGACTCAATTCAGATGTTGAATCTTAAAAATGCATTCAAGTACCCCATCTAGACCTGGTGGTTGGGTGATACTTGGCAGGCATTAAACACCAGCCAAACATTTTGGCATTCATCTTATGGATACATAATGTGTGTAAACATGTAATAACCTTGGCAGTTTCATTCTAACTATATGTAGAAACATTTAGAAACCTTAAAATAAAGATAATTTACATTACAGGGAACTTGCTACTTTTAAGCTACTAAACCAATAGCACCTATAGGTGGTCAAGAAGACCATCAATCACAGCAATGGGCTAGAAAGGTGAAGTGGAGGGGCCCATAACTCAACATTGGGAGCTGGAGTTGATATTTGTATAATAATGTACCCCAGGTTTGATGACTCCCCCAAAGTATGCGACGTTGCATATGTTAAGTTCAAGAGCTGCTGGCCTTTCTGCATCCTTAACAGATATTATCAGAAGAGGTCAAATAAAAAGCTACGTTTAGAACGTAATTCTTTCAGACACTTTCACTACACAGAGCAACAGAACTATACAAATTCCAGCAATTAACTCATATATTCCCCCACAGCTGGGCATGTTGAGGTTTTATAGCAAAGATCCAAGTCTTTCTCAGTTAAAGAGTACGAGCAGCATAAAGCCATGCAATGCTTGAAAACAACAAAAAAGCATTCATTCCTATACTGTACTATAAAACAAGCAGGCTAACCAAATTTAGTTGGCAACAACCAAAAACAGCTTGAGGCTAGCCACAGGATCCAGATGGTAGTTGGATGCACAAGGGCAATCTGTGTATCATTCAATCACAGAACACCTTAAGGGGAATAAAAACTGGAGCAGCTGTGCATGGCAACCAATCAGCTTCTCTCTTCAGTTTGGTCAATTAAAATGTGAAAATAAGAGATTGGTTGCCATGCACAGCTGCTCCAGTTCTGATAAAAGAACACAAGGCAATTTAAGAATAGAAGAGGGAGAAGGAACGGTGCTGCTCTTGACTGTATGAGAGATGGAAGTGCGATTTACAATGCCAGAACTTTGGCGATTGCTGTAGTCGCTGGGATGACCAAAAGTATGGGTTTTACCCAACGCCTCAGTATCCACACATGTAACACCCATGAGAGGCAATTTATTGGTATATATAGTCCGGGCAGGACAAATCCCAGGAGCCAGGTGACCAATGTGCTTACAAAGTTACAGCTAGCATCCAACTCTTGAGGTTTTTCTATAGTAGTTGTCAATGGAGCTGGCTACTAACATAAATCCTGCTGGCTCCTGGATTGGACAGACTGGCTCCTGGATTCCATATTAAATTTGTCCACCCCTGGATTTAATGAGAGATACAATTATGGACCTCTCCTGAAAATGATAGCTACCTGGCTATTAACTGATCCTCTGGCTTTAGCAAGTTATTATATAAACAAGGTGAATTATAGCAGTACACTTTTTACTTGACAGTTCATTCGTTAAGATGGAACATTTGCACTGAACCAATGAGAGCTCCATTCACTGGTTACCTACAAATCCCTTTATTTGAAAAGCCTGAAACTCTATGAATACTGAAGCAGCAGAGAGGTACTGAAAGCCTGCATATACCTACAGCAGCTGTCGCTATCCTCTGCTTCGCCTGCATGCTGGACAGGGTTTGACAGGCAACATTAGGACACTTACAGGTAGTGTCACAGCTTCCTGGCAAGCATGTTGCACATTTTCATGAGCTTTTTTGCATGTCTAAACTCACGTTCTTCCATTGCCTGCAATGTTTCATGAGCTGCCAGTCAAAACACGCGTCTTTATGTACGCGTGTAAAAACACGCAAATAACTGCGTGCTGCTCGCGTGCGTACACATGTGCAAAACCGATACAGCCTAGATGTGAACCAGGCCTAAGCCCTCGTTCACACCTGAACGTTTTACGCTCGACGAAAGCTCTACAAAACGCTCAAAAATATAAATCCCATTGTATTCAATGGTCTCGTTCCCACCTTGGCGTATTTCCGCCCGTCCCTAACGCGCTACAAAACGGTCCACGCCTGAAAAGGTACATGTACTACTTTGGGCCGTTTTGTTGCGCGTCTCCATTGGGATACAGCCAAGAAGCCTTCGGAAACGCACGTTTGTTGCGCAACTTTACCGCGAATCGCGATAAAAAAAGACTGCAAAAGAAAGCGTACATATTTGTGTATGTTATCAAGAGCTCTTTAACATAATGCAAGTCTTGTTTGGTTTTTTTTACTTTTGATTGGTCCAGCGAAGTAACCTCTAATGTAGAATATACCAAATCCAGATGGCTTCTGGGGATGCTAAAAATCTTGTTTGGCTTCATGATGGATACTACTGGCAGCTCTGGTTTGCTAGGAGCTGCTGTTGTGAGTTCCAGGTTTCATACAGTGAAGGAGAGCCGCTCTGGTCCCCTTCCTCCCACCTCAACCATTGATAAAACGTCGGTTATTCTTTTCACTGGGCTCAAGATGTTCTAGAAATGGACACGGGGAGGAGGCCGAATGACAAGACTTCCCCTTGTCCAATCAGAGATCACTGAGGGGAATTTATCAAAACCTGGAGCAGGTGGCCACAGCAGCCAATCAACTCCCATCTTTCTTTTTCAAAGCTTAACTGAACTGAAAGAGAAGCTGATTGGTTACCATGGGCAACTGCTCCAGTTTTGATAAATCCCCCTTGTCTTCTGTAGACTTTTCAGGTTTAGGCTTTCTCCCACACTACTTAAATGACGTGCTTTACTCCCGTTATGTCCCTGTTGGAGAGATTTTACCTTACTGCTTATCTTGGTGATAATGGTTTTACAGGGACAGGTTAAAATTGCTCAGACTGACACAAAGACAGCAATACAATTCTGACCAGGTGTTCTAAAAAAAAAAAAAAACACACACACTCTGCAGCTTCAATAGTATTGGTTGTCGTATTGGTGACCAATTACTAGTATTTGTACATTGAAAAGCTCTATTATGTGTACATAGAATCAGCTGGAAATATTTAAACGTCTTCTTTCAAAATACATTTTAGAGTATTTTATTCAAGTCTATGTGAATGTCTCCATGCCGTATCGGTTACTATAACTGCATGTCTTAATACAACATACATATTCAACAGTTCAGGGCCTCAGATCAACCTGACATTCTCTCGGTGGCCATCTACAAAGGGGGTTCAGCTTATTAGTAAATGGGTAAGGCTTAACTTACAGAAGGCCTGCAAATACATTGTCACCCGTCCATAAAAAAAGGCAATGTATACACTTTCTACCTACTTCAACCGGTTCACTGTGATAACATCTGTTCTACAAACATACAGGGGTTACCCAACGTCACAGGTCTATAAATTGTAATGTCTATGCAGGCAAACGTCATTACAAAGATGTACGCATTAACCGAGTGGCAAATAGGACTTATGTGTAAAGACTCTTAGGCAGTAAATCACCTTGGCCTTTTTCCTCTAACATAATCTACAGCATGCCGTGACACTAATTTGTTCACTTTAATGGTTTCTGTGGTTTATAAAAGTCCTGATGGCCGCTGTCATTTTCTTTGTATGAAGATTCAAAGAAAAACAAAACCTGAATCTTTTCAGAAATATATCTACAATAATTGATATATAAAACAGTATCCGTATCATATAAACTTCAGCCAGACTCATTGTTTACATCATATGCTGTACAGAAAACTGAAAGGCTTAAGTATAACGAAGAAAAGATGTCTTACCTTTAAAGTCTACCTCTCCGTTCCCATCGGTGTCAAATATGTCTATTACTCGCTGCACGAGAGGGTTCTGTTGGAGCTCAGGTAAAGACATGAATTCCTCCACACTCAGAGATCCCGAGTTGTCCAAGTCAAGTTTCTTAAATCTCTTTCCTAGCCTTTTGATCTCATCAGCATCGACTACAAGACAAAGGAAATGTGTACATTATTATTGGGTTATGTTTATGTAGTTGCATAAAAACGGGGAGACAAGTCATAACAGATACAAAGCTAAAAGAAACAAAAAAAAAAACTTTTCCTTGCTCAGACGGAGCGGCTGTTTACGTTTGTGCGGTCAGAGACAAAATGTTCAAATGATTAGTCCAATTACCTAGTCTTCTGCCAGTGCCAGCCATACCAGTCAAATCTGAGGCTCACTTGGAACTATGTTGACTCGTAGACTAAGCGGACAGGCACGGCTAATACTTGCCTAATTCCGCATGATCACATGGCATAATTAATGTGGACAAGCTAAGCAGATCACTGGTCATTTCATGCCGGCACAGTTGGGGGATACTGAATGAGTGCAAGCAGATTTTACAACCTTCGCTTGTTATGAAAGCAAAAAGGTACAATTTTAAAAAATATTTACAAGGCGCACTGCAAGGGTGAATGCATTTTTACCCTGGAGAATTTGTAAACAGTTCTGTCACATGGAATAGCCCTGTGCAACAGAGAATAAAACCTTACTTTCCTCTGCTGCAGTTGAGTGACACATGTCTTGCCCCCCTGCCTGTGACTGGACAATAAAAGGAGAAACAGTAGCTTCCCGTCTCCTCCCATCAGCATACTGATTGCATTACAGACATACAAAATCTGCAGGGGATCAAATCATTAGTATCCTCACTGTTTATATTTTAGAACATAGTATCCTTTCTGCTTACGGTCTGTCCCTCCTCACTGCAGTACAACATGGGTTGAACAAACACTTTTGGGTGTGTTGGATGCCTGTGTCTTGGGGGTGCATCTTTTTCTTATGGTTACCAAGTCACCAAATTAGAACAACAACTATGTTATATTTGTTACATTTTTCCCGCTCACATAGCCTAACATCAGACTGTAATTGCCGCTTGCATAAAACATGCTCAGTTCTCAAAGAAAAGGTTTTCACTATACTGAATGCAAGGTGTGGGGGGTGTTTATGATAATGCCTGTATATATAATGTCTGTACTGTGCTGACAGATCTCATTAGTGGTCAACTAGATTTGAACAATATCCTAACAAAGGGTTAAAGATTTAGAAGCATTATATGTTAATGAGGGGGAGCTTAGCCGGTCCTTAAGCTGGCCATACAGAAAATTGCACAGTGGGTGCCGCTGTCAGCACCCTTTCGGCCAGTCGGAAAATCTGTAAACAGAGCTGGCAGCCAATGAGCTGCTGGCTACTGGCTATATAATAGTAAAAGATATCTAAAAAGTTAAGAAATACATATTTGTAAATGTTGGGTATGATGCGTAAATAGGAACACTTAAACATAGTGGGGGTTTTCTCAAATGTGTCTGTGAAAGTGGAAACACACCAAGGAAGACAGTAGTGAGAGGTCGGGTGGGAGGGTATGCAGGTATCCAACACACATGGAAGTGCTCAATGCGGAAACATTTTGTCAGTGGCTGTAACTCAGCAAAAGCGCAAAGATAGACTGCAAGGAGTGACCACTGGCAGACAATATACTTATAGTATAGAAGGCTGCCCTGGTTCCGATTCTCTAAAACAGCTATAAGGGCTGCAATTGCTGAAGATGCTTTTTGCCTGGCCGCTATGCCAACCAAGTAGCTTAAGGCTGGGCGTACGGAATGCGCGCTTTACCGCGATTTGCTGTAAAAGAAACGCGCGACAAACGCGTCCGGCTGTATCCTAATGGATACCTGCGGCAAATACGCCCCAAAGAAGCTCCTGTACTTCTTTGGGCATAGGGCTTTTTCAGCGCGTTCCTACGCGCTGTAAAACGCCCAGGTGGGAACCATGCCCATAGGCAATTATTGGTTTTCACATGTTGAGCGTTTTACAGCGCGTAGGAACGCGCTGTAAAACGCCAAGGTGTGAACCAGGCCTAAATCATTTCTGAGTAAATGTTCAACAAGCATGTAAATCGGAAAAGACCTCCATCTGTACGTTTCTTCTGGATCGGTGATTCTGCATCAAAGCCACTGGGTCAACAAATGCCAAACTACTAACATTTTCAGAAGGAACGGTTGCCCTGCACATTTCTGCCATGGCAGGTATTCTTTTATAAAGAATGGTGCATCAGGTTGTTCGATTGGAGCTACCATAGTAATACTAAGCAATGGGTCTGCATGGAATGTGCACTCAACCACTCTCTACAGTCCTATGGATTCCTCCGGAGTACAGACATGCTACTCTAGACGCCTGGCATAAATACTACTCGCAACTGATTAAATATTACAATTCACCATTACTGGCTCTCACAGGACACTCCTACGTCCCCACAGGATTCAATAACTCCAGTTTCCTTTTATGGTCTTCCACAACTTCTGAGGTTTACACCAGATTTGCACTGGGATCCCAACTGCTTCCTCTACAAACCCTCAGGTAACGTTGGGGGGGACACACATCCCTTGGACTCCTGGAGATTCCGACAGCTGCATCACTTTGTATCCTCTCTTCCTCCACTCCAAGGTGGACCTCTCCCCTATTGAAACCCTTTTACACTCATCAACTCCCCCCACCCTTGGAATCTCTCAATTATACAAAATTCTCCTGACAACACATACTACAGATCAGTGGTTCTCAACCTGTGTAACCTCAGGACCCTCATTTGTCCTTGGCCTTGAAGTCACACTGCAATTGAATGCACAGCATTAGGGTACCACGCATTCCGGTGCGGGCGTAAGAACTGTGGGTGGGAGGTGCATTTGGCATGCCATTCAAATGAACTGCAACGCAACACCTCCCACACCAGAATGCACGGTAGGTGCGGTTGCGTGGCACAGTGCATTAATCGAACGGGCCCTCAAAAACACTGGCACAATCTGACACGCTCACAGACATTCTCACATACACACTCCCAAAAAAATGTAATGTAAATTTTTTGTAAGTTCCACCGAACCTCCCCACCTTCTGAGAACTGGAGTGGATCCTCAGCCAGGGGTCCAGTGTGGGCTGCTGTGCTGGAGCTTCATCCATATGTGCATTGCTGGTGCGCTACCTTGCGCTCCCTATAGAGGTTTTCGGGAGCCACAATGTGATGTCACTCTTGTCCAGGCACCTCTATAGGATACGTGAAGGAGCTGCAAGCAATGCACATATGGATGGAGCTCCCTCACAGCCATAGCTCCATCCCATCTCAAGCTGAAACTAGGAGCTGGGCAGCATATTTTGAAGCACAGCATGGTGCAGGAACTGACAGTGATGTGCTAGGGGGAGACAGAGGGGCCTCTCACCTAAAAAAGTATAAAGGCTTGCGGCGACCCACTGAAAACGGGGGCGCGACCCACTTCTGGGTCACTACCCACCAGTTGAGAACCAAGGCTATAGATGCTCCTTCTTATATCTCCACATGGGAAAGAGTTCAATGTGACCTTTGACGCTCAGACACAAAAGATTCGGTCTCAACTCGTGCTCATCCATCAGCACTCGGGTTGTTGAATCATCCTTTAAATTCCTGGCTCACCGGTACTACACCCCGACCTGCCTCCTCTACATGCACCCTTCTAGACCAAATACTTGTTGGGAGAAATTGTGGCGACGTACACTCATACTTGGTGGCACTGCCTAGGAATCTCTGGGGCCAGGTCGTGCACTTTATTAACCTAATCACTGATTCGTCCATTAACCTAGACCCCCCCCCCCCTTCTATGTTTACTACATTCCTCTGCCATACCGTTATCCAAATATAAACAACCTCTGCTCACTCA
>NW_017307258.1:410171-410559 GCF_000935625.1 Nanorana parkeri | reverse complement strand
TCATATTCCCCCATTACCCCAGCCCCCCCCCCCCCTTCTATGTTTACTACATTGCTCTGACATACCGTTATCCAAATATAAACCATCTCTGCTCCCTCATTTACTTAATGCAGCTAGATCGCTCATTCCATTACACTGGAACACACCTATTGCAAACTATTAAAGAATGGTTCACGAGAGTGGAATATCTTCTATCAATGGAGGATATAACTAATTCTCTTCATAAACGTCCAGGAAAATTTGAAACGACCTGGCGCCCATGGCTTGAGTTCAAGGAGCAGTCTCACTACTTGTTGGTTATGGCTTGAATATGTTCCCCAGAACTACATGTTGTACTGTGTTAGAACTCATTGTACCGGCTGGAAAACATTTTATACCCATGTTAAAA
>NW_017307258.1:409054-410094 GCF_000935625.1 Nanorana parkeri | reverse complement strand
ATCAAACGACTTGAACTGTCATTATTGACTTGCTACCAGTTCTCTTTATTGCACTGTCTTGGTAAAACTCTACAATTGTAAACATTTATCTCGATATTCTTGACCGCACATGTGCACGTATAATATCTACGCAATGACAATAAGCTACGCTGTAACTTCAATGTTATTTTTTATGTTTTGCTTTTCCTTATTCTTTTTGTATATATGTTCAATAGAAAAAAAAAAAGCAAATAAAATGTGAATAAAAAAAGAATGGTGCAGCAACACCACAAGTCTCATTTGAGGAACATGTTTAAACTACTTTTATGCCTGTAAGGCAATTCCTAACAAAAAGGTGAGAATTGTTCTTCAGCATCACCTTTTTCTCATTAAAAACACGTAACGTTCTTCTGGGTAAACTAGCATTTCATCAACCGCAAACTTAAAAAAAAACGTCGGTTTATCTACCATACCTGTGTGTAAAGATACGGGATATCGGAGAGGAGGAGAAATGTATATGTGAGAGTGATTGTATATATGTGGAAAAGTAGTGGAAGTTTTCTTTAATATGTAAACATGATAATGGTGTTTAATTTGGAAAATCTACATTGGAGAAAAAAGAAACAAGGATTTAAAGCTGAACTCCAGGATAGATATTGTCTAAATACAAGAATCGTGGTGTGTTGTGTATTTCTTTCACATCTGTTCAGGAATACAATGCAAAACTTTCCTTCAGAGTAGGAGCTTCCTGTTAAGACTGGTCACTGTGCTCTCTCTCCCCTTGTGCAGGGTGACTGGTCTTGTATCCCTCCCTCCTGTAGTTTTCTACAGGCAGCCTGTAATGGGTGGGGTCAACCTGGTCCCTCCCACAACTCTGACTACACAAGCACAAGCCACACATGTGCTGCAGAGTAATGAGGTCACGGCTACTTTTGAAAGGTAATATATAGGTTTGCATGTGTGGTGTGCACAAAGTGAATTTATATGCTTTGTGGCAATTGAGGAATATATTTAAAGTTTTTGTACCTGGAGTTCCGCTTTAATGTTTAGTGTTGATTCTT
>NW_017307258.1:391062-408997 GCF_000935625.1 Nanorana parkeri | reverse complement strand
TGGAGACTGAAATCGTGATCTAATGTCAAAGGATCAAACACTGCCAGAGCTTTTTTTGCAGACTTGACAATATTTCAGCATGATGCATTTTAGAGTATGCCGATAATATATTTTTATTTTTTTAGAAAAAAGCGTGTTGGTGTAAGAACATTTTTAGTGGAAGATTGGAAAATATACACTGCAGGTTAATGAAACACCACCTCATACTAAAAGCTATAGCCAGGCAAAAAACAGTACCACATCAAAAGATACAAATGAACGAGAACGGGAAGCCACACTGGAAACCACAGTGAATCAGTTTTAGGCAACTTCTGGGAACCTAGACTGCAGCAGACTAAGCAGGTGAGGAATTTGTATTTGAAAATTACATAGAATACGCTAGACAGCGCCACCATTCTATACAATAAAACATATACAAGATTGCAGCTTTAAACACCAATAAGCAGAATCAGTGTTTGAACTGGCCACATATCCATCTATACATCTATCCATACATAGTCCTGTCTCACAACAAGTCTGCTCGATGTGCTGTCTGACCAAAATGTTCCCGTATCTAATGACCTAAAACACCCACGATGCCCCCCCCCCATGGCCAGACTGATGTTTTCAGTGACAGTATAAGGAAACACGGCACTCATGTCAATTGAAGACCTTTACCCCCTTTCACTAAAAATCACATCAGCATACAGCTCTGAATGCAGATATGAAATCATCTTACATTCATGGTCACATATCTAGTCACATGTCCCAGGAAGTAAAGGGAAATATATTTGCTCTTTGTTAAAAAAAAAAAAAAAGGCCACAATGAGAAGGCTGGGGAGGAAAAGAAAAATAAGGCATGCAAAGAATACAAAGCCTGCAATTATCTAGAAGTATCGGTTTGTAGAATGTCATTGCTAATCATTTTTATAGGTACCTTTGTAGTCACTCCAAAGATATGGGTAAAGTTCCCCTTTAAGTGGCTCTATAACTATGATCACACACAAGTATGAGTGAAACGTGTAAGATTTTGTCTGAGACGCATGCTATGCCTATTGTTGAATTAAAGATTACAACCGATCTTCAATTGACACAGGAGTGCCGCGTTTCCTTAAAGTTCAAGTGTATTTCATGGCTGGTTAGGAGCTGGTGTGCACCCTGTTAGTGGATCCAAGTGGATTGACCTGGAGCAGCACCTAGTACATGTGCTTTGGAAGTTGTGATCTTTTCAGCTTTAGGTCACATAAGGCAGCAGTACTCATACAGCAAGAAGTGATAGCTTGTGTTGTTCCTCAAAATAATGCAATTTGCTAATGCCAACATGCACCGCACCCCATTGATTCATGTGAAGTGTGAAGATTAATGATAGGTCCACTTTAAGAGTATTTGATTCATAAGCACAGTGCTGAAGGCGACAGACAAGGCATCTATTTCCATCTCTTGGCTCACATTACACAGGCAGTGCCCTTGAAGATATACATAGACACTTGTATTCCAACATACTACAGAAAATCAGAAAGAAGAATTGCACGGATGAGGATTTCCCTGGGAAAACAGTCTTCCAAAGACAAGATTAAAGAGGGACCTTTTAGAGTGAAACAAACATTCAAGGGGTTACCCAGCTTCACCTGAAGAAACATTAACCATCCTGTTCCCTTTCTAGCAGAGCATAGCACACATGTTGGACGAGCGTCATGTCCTCACCGGTCCTTCTTTCTTAGTTACTAAACTATGGGTCAGTTCTACCCTCTACACATACAAGGGTTGGTGTTTTCTATACTTGCATATATTTAATAGCAAAATAAGGAATACTGTAGACTAACCTTTTCTCTGCCAATTTTTTGGAATCATTTAGCTGGCAGAAATATGACAACCATGTGAATTGCATAGCAATCTTATATTGACAAAGAACCCATCCAATCATAAAAACTAGGCGAGGCTATATAAAAATACCTGCATGGGATGGAATTTGGTTTTATTAGGTCTAAGCAGACTATATCCTGCGTGTTGTTGTAGTGCAGTGTCACATGATGTTTTCTAGGGAAATCAGTCTATTATACAGTAAGAATGTGTGTTCTGAGGGGAGTGGGATCATACAATATATTTTATGCCCTGTGTGGCAATTATCTGTGGAATGATCTTCCAATGAAATATAAAAAAGCTGAATTGTAAAAACATTGCAACGTGTCACACATTGCTGCATTCGTTGCAATGGGAAGGCAGATTAGTTCCCTCTCATGTTGTAGGCCGACACTAAGGCCCAATTGACACCAGGGTGGTTGCGGCTCAGCACGGTTTCCGCGCAAATTTTAAAAAGGGTGGCTTGGGGCGTTTTAAATTGCATTTCAGCTCTGAAGCGTATTTAAAAACGCCCAAAACCACTCTGATCAGCGCGGTTCCTTGGAATCTATATGAAACCGCGCTGATCAAAGGGCCAAGGAGCATTTTGGGCGGCAGGCGGTTCGGATCACAGTCACATGAACGGTCCCCATGGCAATGTATGGAATCGCTCATGTCGGCGGTTCAGCGCGGCCGAACAGCCCTGGTGTGAACGGGGCCTAAAACCTTCTCATAGCACAGCTTACACATAAGGCATCAAATGCTTAAAAGGAGAGCTATGGGGTTAAGGCTTTTCCCCATAGTTCTCCTTGGGGTAACGGGAGGACACAAACTAGCCGTGACAGGATCGAGAAGTGAGCGAGCGCCGGCATGTGTTCGCTCACCTCCCGATCTACTGAGCCGACCTGTGACAGTCTCATTATCACAGGTCAGCTAGAACTATGAGGTGAGTGAAAAGCACTCCTCATAGTTCTCCTTTAACTTGCATGATAGATTTGATTTCCTGGTTTAGGCCTACTTCGCATGAACAGGTTGAAAAGCCACAAGTAGCCACATGCAGAGATATTCACAGTTTCCCATGTGGTCTTAAACAGAGGCACATGAACGATATACAATGCATGACTGTGTTACATTACCCAAAACCTTTACACGGAGACAAATGTAATTACTTTATAACTTCTCGGCCGTTTTGCTGACACTGCTGCTTCATTAATTTCAATGTCACTGACCTAGAACAACCATATTGCCAATGAAGTCAAAACACCTGTTGATCCCGCCAGTAAAGTCCACCTAATGTAGGTCCTAGTGATGGAGTGGGGGCACCTGAATGCAGAGCAAAGTTTCAGTCTCTTGCAGACTGCTGTACCCACTACAGTGGGAATGAGATGTTGGGAGGGGGTGCACCAAACACACAAGAAAAGGTTCATGCACTATGTGTAGCTACTCAGTACATAATGCATGGTAATGGGTAAATCTGCTATGTTACGAGGATCTCCAGAGGGATGTGCTGCAAATAAGTATATCTCATTGTAAAAATAGGAGAGACAGGGAAGGTATCCATTAATAAGCATGCTTAACAAAGTTAAGGTTTGGAGTTTAGAGCGCATTTTAATAGGTTAAGTGTTAAGGTTCAGCCTTTTCCCCCAAATCTTCCTAGCCAGCACCCACCCCCCCCCTAGCTGTCCAAAACTACTTGAAATGTCAAAAGGCTTTTCACTTAAGTGAATGGAGCTTGGGTTGCATGTGTATGTGGCACAATGGCCACCAGCCTTGCATTGTAGTGGGCACAAAAAGCATGTCTAAAAGGTTAACAGGCAGGTGTACCCTATACAAAAACGGTTAACATGGGAAAAGGGTCCATCAAAAATAATTGCACTTGTCCTTTAATCAAACCTTGACTGAAACACCTTGGCATTCAATCCTTAAGCTGGCTATACACCTATAGATTTTCTATGGTCAGAGGGAAAAAGTGCAACAGATTCCCCCATCTACGCTAAACTGTGTGAATGGAGGAATCTCCCACTGGGCCAAGCTTCGGTATCTTGCTAGTCGGCCCCGCTGGCTCAAAATACCTGAACAATCTGATGGGATGAAGGCACTGCAGGTATTTTGAGAGTTAGTGGGGCCGACCGGCTTGGCCCAGAGGGAGATTCCTCCACCCACACAGTTTAGCGTAGATGAGGAATCTGTTGCACTTTTTCGATCTGACTATAGAAAATCTGCAGAACATCTATAGGTGTATGGCCAGTTAGCAGGCCTGCAGCAAGATAAACCGGTGTGGAGCGCTCATGAGAAGAATCAACTTGGAGAGATCACTCCTTCCTGGCCAATCCTTTCTTCTGTGCAACGAGAGAAAGGTGGTGTCAGTGTCAGTATACTGCTTCAGTCCAACAGACATGTGGTATGTGCAGCTTCGCACACTACAAGGGACAAGCAGGTGTGGCTCCAGCATTTATTCCGGGGAAGACTTGCTGTCAATCTATAACTGTTTACATTTACATATAGGGTTGCCAGATACAGTAAGAATTCACATTATTTAGATGAACTTTCTAATGTATAATCAAATCAATAAATAAGCCAGTAGTAAACTTATCAAGCACATTTTGTGACAGAGCCAATTAACAGGAGTAATGACCATGCACCAGTGATGAATGTAAACAGAATATAAATGTGTCCTGACCATGTGCTCTTCAGCTAAAAAAAAGTATCCAGTGACGAGTCCCTATGGAACATTTAAAGGTTTCTTTGGTGCATCATAAGAAATATCAGTCTCATAATGTACAAGAAGCCAACTTCTCTATGTGCTCCATCTTATCTTTCACATATGCCAAAGTTATCTGACAATTAGGCAGCCAGAGATCATCCGCTCATTACCGCACTCACCTTACTCCAGCCAACTAAATGCAAGAGGAGGAAGAAGGCATTAGCACAGTAAAGGGGCTAGAGAAACATGCAGGAATATTACAGTCCCTGGAGCAACTTAAGTGTGTACCCACTCAAGGGACCTTAGACCCCTGGTGTGAAGGGGGAGGAAAGCTGCAGGGACCGGTCTATCAGCCAGTCGGGTATGAGATTAGGGTGAGCCAATGCACCAAAATAGGAATTTGGAGATGTACCATTTTTGCAACACAGACCACCACAACCCACAGTAGTGTGTTGTGCTAGCAGGGACACAGCAGTAACACTTGCTTTTAGGCTATGTTCACACCATGTCTAGACCAAATCTAGAGCAGATCTGCCAACACAGTGCATTTTTACGGTGATTTTGACGCGTTCCAGTGCTGTTTTTTTTAAAGACTAAAATGGGCTTTCAGGTGCAGTCCAGTGCGCTTGTATGCGTTCCAGTGCATTTCAGGCCAGAGGCAATGAGACTAGCAGTATTTTTGTCTGGACCGGACTGTGCTGGTGTGAACAGAGCCCAGAAATTCCATAGGGATACATTGGGATGCTTTTTTTGGTCAGGGAACGTACTGTTCTGGTCTGGACATGGTGTTTACAAGCCCTTAGTAGAGTGAGAAAGGATAGACCTGTCAGCTTTTTAATGCCATGGGAATTTCTCTCACTTCCTGTCATGGAAACTTAAATCACACAGTCAGGAAGTGAGCGAAGATATCCTCAACAGGTACACAGAGCAGTAAAAACTTAAGTCTAAGCTTTCTGCCACTAAATCTTAAAATAAAAAACAAACACTTTAGGTACCAAGAAAAATGTAAATTTTCATTATGGGTTCAGTTCATGGTGTTATGATGGACAAATCAGTATTCTATTACCACCAGCAGCTCCCAGAACACAAGTATAATGCACAGACATAGCTCTACTCGTGCTTGCATGCATGTGCTTTTGTATCATAACCAATCACAGCTCCATTCATTAACATTATAGATGTTTGGCAAAAAATAATACTTACAATGTGAGCACATTTCCAACGGGTAGCTTGCCTCATTTCCCTGTAAACAAAAAAGGAGAGATTTAGAATTGTCCAAAGCAACGTTAACAAAGCAAGATCTTCAGCTGAACACACAGATATAAGCCTGCTTGAGAGGCTTGCTTGCCAAACTCGTATTTAGCTTGGCCACCACAAGCCAACAGTCATTATTGGACTAGCCCGGTGGCTGAACTCAACGAAACTTTATAGAGGCCTCAAGGAACGCAGGTGTGTAGTGTACAAACAAGCAAAGTGTACATTTGAAGACGAGAATAACGTTCCCTGACATATCTGCATTTTCCCTTGTTTAGCCCCACACATCACATTTCCATTACAGAACCCACACTCATCACATGTGACAGAACTCAGATGCAGACACTATTATATGACCTCCGCAGCAATATTTGCATCATCCTCTGCACTCCTACTCTGACAATCAGTGCACGTGGCAGCATCTGCCATGACGAGTAATGGGCTACCTCCAGTTTGTCATCAGATTACCACACATCAGTGGATCACGGGTGCAATACTTGTCTCTGGCTCCTGCAGATTATCCCTCCTGTCCCTGTCATTACTTAGGTAAGGACATTAATTAACAAGGTGAATGAATGGACTACAAGAGTGTGATGACATCACCGACACGTGTATTCTATTGAGAACTATAAGTCCCTCTGTTGCCATTGCAGATGGGACTTCGTTTCTCAATTAACAAATCCTGTCAAAGGATCCTCAGGGGGCGATGAAGTGACCAAGTTTAATGTTACACCCTGTATACGGAACAGGAAACTTGGTCTAAGGGCCCATTCACACTATCTTGATTACCATATACATGTCTCATAGATAGAATCGTTAGGAACCACATTCTATGGCCAGACGTATTTGACGCTAGTAGTTTTCTCTGTAATTGGCAGGCTGCTTTGGACAAAGGTGTAAGCCTCTCTGAACAAGATGAAAAGCAGCTTTGGCCAGAGTTCTGTTAGATTTGTTTTTATCTGGCCCCATCAGGCTGTGATTCAGTGGACTTCATGCTGCAGTTAACCAAGACAAAAGGACCTATTAGCATCAAATCACGAGAACATATGTGAGCAGAAAATAGGCTTCAGTTGCAGGAAATAGTACAGCGTATAATAAACAGAACGAAACAAGTATAGGGCTGCAACTGATTATTTTCATAGTCAGTTGGCCGATTATTTTTTAGATTAAAATCGGATTAAAATAAAATTATCATCCTTAATTTAAAATACACAAATGTGTTACAAAGTTTACTTCAGAATAAAAACAGCACACACAATTGTTTGCAATTGCACGGCAATTTGTCATGCCGAAACTGAAAAATGAATGCTTGCACTATAGTGGGATGAGATGTTCCAGGGAGAGTGCTAATCCGCATCATCACTGCATATGCACAGGCCTGTAGCTTGTCAATTAGTCCTTGTCCACTGATTTCTGCCTCTGGTGCTGGAACCCTCACAATTTTTGGCTGCAATGTCTGGAAGGGGGGACATGTAAATCACAAATGAAGGCGCATTGGGCTCAGTCAGGGGAGGTAAAAGGAAGTTTGTTTACTTTGAGGCTTGTTTATTACATAGGATACACTGCAGATATTCCAGTTCTCTCTCAGTATCTCTGCTACAAGTTTCAAATAAAATAGCCAGTTAGCAAAGGCAAAAACTATGAATTTCTCAGCAGAAAATTATTTATTTTTAAGGTGGGGGGGGAGCGCTCACTGCGAATAAAATTAGTTAGTGCATTGTGGTGCCATTCATTGTAAATGGGGCCCTATTACATGTTTAGAGAAGTTGTGCTGCCCTTCCAAAAAACACAGCATGACTATTTGGTGCCCCGAGGTACGTTGCAGCCCATATGAATCAGCTGCATAAAAGCATGCCCCTCAATGCACGAATATGCATGCGCAGTGGTGTACTACATTTTGGTGTGAATGGTCCTTACTGGCCACTGGTACAGAATCAGTTGACAGTGGAAAGGCAGTTGGCAATGCTTAGTCATGAAATCAGAACCAGTCAGGCCCAAAAAAACATGAAGATTAAGCAAGGAGCACAGAAGAGGCTTTTCTGGCTGAAGAGTATAAACCTTGTGGGGTCTTCTGTGAGGCAGGATAATTACTTTTTGAAAGTATAAAATAGAGTACAGGTTCCCTCATGGATATGAACTTTTGGATCAAGCCCAAAGGTGTTTACTTGCCAGGCACAGTACAAAGCCAAACACTTTTACAGGGATACCACGCTTCGCAAATTACTCTGACTTGACTACGCTCTATGGAGATCACTAAAATTTGAACTTCTACCACTTAGTATATTTGAATTCTTAATCTGCAAAACACGGGTTTCATTTACACAGAATACAAAAGCTTTTCCCATCCAGTGCAGGTTTTACAATAGCCACCATGCTGCCACTAGGACATAAGAAAAGAAAAAAAATAAATACCCCATCTGTAAAAACAATTTGACAGTGTGGTAGCTTCATACAGCCAGCAGATGTCACTTTCCCAAATACGAAACAAACATTCTCTATATAGCAAACAATTCCAGCCTTTATAAATATGGCACAAGACTACATGTATTTTACAATGCTAGACAATATTTAACAACTGTGTGCAAAGATCACAAGTCACAAATTCTATGAGCATATTCCTGGCAAAAATACTGACAGGACTAGAAATCATCAAGAATGGAGGAGTTACAAGCCCAGGTTTTCATTACTATATCATCTCCTTCTTGCACGGACAAGATATCATAGAAAAGTTCTGCAATAGGGACACAGTAGGTTGGGGGGAAGGGTTAAAGAGATGGACAATACCTTCCGTCTTGGTGACAATCACATGCTCCATTTCCTGCACAGGTGTCACAGGGCAAGGAAATAAGGCACAATCTCACCAATGAGGTCATAAGTACCCATATCTTCAAAACAACAACAAAAGTCACCTTTAGAAATGTTTAGTAATGACAATCTACAAAACACATACTTCTAGATAATTGCCGGCTTCTTATTTTATGTATAACATTTCTCTTTTCCTCCCCATTCTCCTCACATTGGCCAATTAAACTCAGGGCAGGTTATTATATCTCCCTTTACTTCCTGGAACTCTGGCACTTGTGACTAGGACATGTGACCATGCACATCATCTCAATGGTGGAAAAATGTCTTTCCCTGAGATCTTGTGAGATTACAGATGAGATTTCCCAGCAATGCTCTGCTGATGCAAACTTCCCAGGATGCAATGCTTGGGCACAGATTACATCCTTTGTGCTAAACTGGGGGAAAAAATGGAAGTAAAATAAAAATATGTTTAGCTAATGTAAGATGATTTCATATCAGCATGCAGAGCTGCACGCTGATGTGATTTTTAGTCAGGGGTAAAGGTCAGCTTTAAACTGAGATCTTACCAATAGCTGGAGATTTAAGTAGGCTTTAGGTAAAGGAATTTTCTGAACACAGCCTTGAAATTCTTTATAGTTTAATAAAGCGTGCCCGTTCCAAAATTCATGTTCCGTCCAAGGCAAAGCTGGACAGGGCTGTGTAACCAAGTGTTCTGCCCAGCTAATCAGGACTGATCATTCTGCACTGAACTCACAGAACCCCCTGGCACAAAATCAGATTGTGTGCAGAAGTCTCACATGAAACACAAAGGCACTTTTGTATTGTTTAAGGACACCAGGCTATAAGCCGCAGTTCTCCTTTACAAAATGGACTCTTCTACGATTAGCATTTCCCTGGTTGATTCTGTAGAGTGGCTCAGTAGGCTAAAGTTGGGGCTGCTGTAGGTAGATCTCTGCAGATCATCAGCTTTGCTCTGAAGCAGCAAAGCCAACATACAAACAAGGGAAACCAGCAATTCTTGTTGGCTTACTGCTGAATTTCTTTTTCTGCCAATGCTCTCTCTTACAAATGAATGGTGCAAAGATGTGCTGTATCCCAACACAACAATTTCACCCAAAAGAAATGTATACAAACATCAACAATCATCTTAAAATCTTAACACTACACATAAATGCATATGTTTGTAAAGTACAGGTGAAACTCGAATAATTAGAATATCGTGCAAAAGTAATTGCAATAAGTGCTGCAAAAGGGGCCCAAACCAAGTACTGAGTACATATGCATGCTTGTACTTTTCACAGTTCCAATATTGTTCTATGTACAATCCTTGTTTTATTGATTGCATGTAATAATCTACTTTTTTGAGATTGTGGATTTGGGGTTCTTGGGGTTTTCATGAGCTGTAAGCCATAATCATCACAATTATGACAAATCACGGCTTGAATTATCTTGCTTTGCATGTAATGAGTCTATCTCATATATTAGTTTCACCTTTTAAGTTGCATTAGTGAAATAAATGAACTTTGCACGATATTCTAATTATTCGAGTTTCACCTGTATATGTGCAGGAGTGAAGCTGGGAATACGCATTCTGTACATTTCCAGTTTGTGCAGCAGGACCTACACCATTGCAAACTGTTATTTAACTTATGTTTAACTGACTTAACAGATGTCTGAGCAGACAGTGGCTCTCTACCCAGCTGACAAGATTGATCCTCTTATGCGAAAGGATTCCCCCCCAGCATATCACTTTACAAATCTGTGCAAAAGGCCAAGGGATTGCACATACACAGCAAGTTCTAAGGACAGATGCCTACACCTACCACCTATATGAAGACTCTTCATAAACACAGCCAGTTACTGACTAGAGGGATCAAGTTAAAAAAAAAAAGAAAAAAAAAGGCTGGGTTCAGTAATATAAACTGCAGATATTAATGAATGAGCCCGTAAGTGGAACAATCAGGACAATGGTTAATAAAAACATAGGGGAATTGTGTTTCTGACCATTTAAGTCAGTGGTTATGAGGTTATGAAGTAAAGAAGGCCTCAACTATGGCTCCTGATATAACTAAAAGGGCACAAAATGTTCAGTATAGGTAATGCTAGAGGACTGTCTGAGACTGCAGACATACTAGGGGACTTGATGGTCACAGATTGTGTACATGCCACAAATGTGGTCGGAGTCTGGAGACTTGATACATTAGACAATGTAGGCTAGAAAAGAAAGAGTAAATACAAATTGAACTATTGAGCAAGCCTACATTTTTCAGTGAATGTGTTCTTTTGGCAATGTTTTCTATTGAAGTGCCATGAGAAAATGAGGCACCATGATGCAAATCAGAGCAGCTCAGTTTGCAATACCTGTAAATCATGCAGCCTGAGGTGGGAGCATGGTCTCCAATGTCTGCACTGCATGCATTTCACCCCAGAAAGCAAGCAGAACTGGAGATTTGCAACAACAATGTTTAATGGTCACCAGTCCCCTCCTGAGGGATATGTCCCCCCCCCCCATCTAATTTTGTATACACAGCTGCTACATTTTGAAAATACAGGAACAAAACAGGCCTACAAGACTAGCAACTAATCTGAGCTGCCAGATTCATCCAGGACATATCTATAGATGCATTCTGACAGAAGAACTTATGAAAAACCTGCTAACATACTGAAGATCAATGATGAACAGAAGAACTTCACTGACCTTAAATGTAATATCACTATGTTTTAGGGAAGAAACATTCTAACTAAAATGATTTTTAAAAAAGGTAAATCCTCAAAAATCAATTAGCAAAGACCTGTAATCATCTCTAGTTTAGAATAGTTGGTTCTACAAAATCCCCACCTCCTTATCATTGATGTGCAGTAGCACTTTAAATCCCCACCACCATGAACCACAAGCCTCCTTCCTCCGCCTCCTCCTCCTCCTGTGATAAGGCAGCAATCCTCCTTCCTCCATGGAGTGGGCTCTCAAATCTAAACAGTGTTTACATCTGTGATCGCTGACCATCACAATTACAAGGCAGTGAGCCACTCTGGTTGTGCATTATGCCCCTCATCTGTAATGTGTAAAGATATCATGTCACAGGTATAGATACAGGCCGCCAGCCACTGTCAGAATGTCTAAACAGAGCTAGCAGCTCCGTTCGGCGAAGAATTTTCCAACCTGCTCCTTTGATCAGCTGATTAAGAGATGCCGGGTTGAAGGGTACTGAATAGAACCCACACAGTGAATTCTTGATTAATTGGCTGAAATCTAAAGTCTATATAACCTATTTAAGTCTCTTCTGCCATAAAAGCATGTTGCTGCCTGGTCAAGGCTAAAGGCTTAAGACTTTTGTCTTGCGATGGTTGTAAGCTAATTAAAAGCTTGTACGATCTGCCCATCTTGGACAGGAAGATCGTACTTGCGATCATTGCAAGCCCGCCCCCTTAAGGGGCGGGCTTGCGATGACTGCAATGAGGGGTGGGCTTCCAATGACTGCAAACGGGCGGTGTGCGCATGCGCACACCGGCCCGTTCGGCAGTGGTCCAACAAGCAGGCCACTAACTCGCAGAGAATCGTACGATTCCTGGCGGGTTTTCCAACCTGCTTGTTCGACGGAAGACGTGCGACCGTACAGTAGAAACGGTTGCACGCCTTCCATACGCTGCACGATCGTGGGATTTCCCGCTATTCTCGTACGAGAATCGTGCAGTGTATTGTATGGGCACCTTTAGTTTCTGCAAACCCCTTACTCTCCCTCCTCTATTGGCCTTTCATATGGAAAACATTGATCGCCTGCTGAAGTCTGTAGTCATCTCAAGGGCCCTATAGCCTTAAATAAGTTCTATAAGTACAAAGGTGTTTAAACCTACCAAAACATGTTCCAATCAGTCCAGAAGATCAGGTGAAAAGTATTACCCATAATGGTTTTTGGCCATCATTTGGAGAACGGTAAATAAATATTGAATCTTTCATTCCATAAAAGACCAGATCTGCCAGTGTGAAGTCAGCAAAGATCACAACTAAAAGGAGGACACTAAGAGAGGGATGTCTACAAATATCCAAACACAAAATGAAGACAGCACAGTTTTGTAATTCTAGACTGACATCACTCAGCAATGAAGGCACCTTTTGTTTTAGCCCAAGAGAACCGCCCTGCGGGCAGCATTTCCAGAGGAATTTTGAGCTGTAAAACACTAAAATGGTCTCTGATCGCCCACTCCAAAGTATTACGTAAATAAGCACATGTTTAAGTGATCCATGTTAGGAAAGGGGCTGTAGTCACACACAAGAGACATGTATACTGTGTAGGAGATGTGGAGGCTCAGACTTTCCAGCGTATTACATCTCAGGGATCCCCCACACCATTCTCAAGTATCCTTTTCAGGTCGACATATCTGTAACACGTGTTCCAGGCTCAGGGGAAGATTCTCCAGGCATGCTGTAATGTCTCGGCTTAAAGGTGCAGGAACTTTAAAAAAAGAAATCCATTTTTCTATATCTGGTGCCTTGAAGTATAGGCGGTACACAGGGGCTATATATTAAAATAAATAAAAAGGTAACAGAAAAGTGCAGCTGTTGGCCACAGTGATCAACCAGATTTCATGAATGAAAAAACAATTGATTTGTTACCATGGGCAACATCTAATGTTAGATTCCATTTTCTATAAAATAGTACTCTATTTTCTTAAAGGAGAAATGTAAACAGTCAATAGCAAAAGTTGTGATTTTTGATACACAAGATCTTAACCACCTCACATCTGGTCATTGTACTTAAACGGCTGGACTGTGGCTTTTTGGATACGGGTGAGCGTGTTTTAAAAGGAGAACTATGGGGTTAAGGCTTTTCGGCATAGTTCTCCTTAGGGTAAAGGGAGGACACAAACTAGCGTCCTCCCGTCACCCTAGGCTCAGTATACCGCGAGCTGTAGCTAGCGGTATAATGAGACATTCTACTGAGCCGACCTGTGACAGTCTCATTGTCACAGGTCGGCCAGAACTATGAGGTGAGTGAAAAGCACACCTCAGTTCTCCCTTAAATCTGCTTGAATTGTAAACAGCCAGCGATGGCTTGTTTGTATACAAGAGTTCCGGCGGCAGTAGAGCAGCCTGATCGCTTGCATTATGCATGGGGGTGTGCACGCCTACCCTGCCGCCACCCATCCGGAGCTCCGCTGTACCCGGGACTGGCACATGGGCTCTGTGCAGGGAGATCAGTACACTATCTCCCCGCCAGTCTCTGAATGCAAGAAGTGATGTATATATAGCTGTCACTGCCCAGGTGCAGATATAGGAGAGAAGCTGATCTCTGCTTCATCAGCTTTTTTGAGGGTCCCTTAGGGTGACATTAGGGGTCTTGGAGACCCCTGATGTCTTCACAAAGATGACCGGTCACTGTAATTTGCCCCCCCCCCCTTAACACCTTATGTGATGAAGTTATGTATGAATAAAAATTACGCACAAACCATGGGCAATTTTGGGTACGGTTGTGTCTTTTGCGATTTCATGGGCACGTATAATTTTAAAGCTTGGCATGTTTGGACACACACACAACTTGTCCTTTAACTGAAGCAGAAGAAAGTCTGACCACCTGGAAGATTTTGTGTCTGGCAGGGCTGTAAATACATCCAGTAAAATATTTTTGGGAGGTGAAGATCTACCACGTATATATCTCAATGGTGTATTAAGCCATTTTCCTGAAGTTTAGCTTCAACATGCTTTCCTACAGAAAAAAAAAGTTTGAGTCAGGTAAATTACCTGCTAGGTAATTGCATCTCTCGGAGATAGTGAGAATTTTCTACAGTCATTTGTGCCCCACGCTGTACAAGGACAAGAAACTGGGGGGAAAAAGTATTTTGCCACTGCAAAAAAGATGCAAGAGAAGTCTGGTCTACAAATCATGTAAAAGCACAAATATTAAAAATCACAACTGCAGCTGAAGCTAACACTGACCTGGTTTATAAAAGCAAAGATGCTGTGTGCTGCCTTTGTGAAGTTGCTCTGGGCATAGCACAAGGTTTATTATTGCTGTCCTGCACGTGGGTGTAGAGAAAATAAAAAATGCAATATAACAGTACATTGCAAGGGAATTGCTCCACCAACGCACATTACTAGTCTAATACAGAGCACTCCCTGCTGCCTCATTCAAGCTAATGAGAGAAGACAGATTTATACAGAAGCACTGTAGTGATCCAGCACTACACAATGGGAAAATGTTCCTTTGCAGACATAACAGAATTGAGACTGATGTCAAAAGAAATCATTTACAGGCAGCTGAACGGGTGGGGACCAGTGGAGAAATGTGGAAGTAGATTTTTGTCATTTCCATCCAACATAGCACCCCAAAACAGAGTGTACACTACAGCCAACTTCACAATCCAGATCAGACTGATATTTCTGGTAATGGTAGATGTTGGCGGGTTGAATATCCTGCAGGTATATAACCTAGAGGTTCAATATCTGCAACAGCCGGCAGTCTTGGCTGCTATGCCCAAATGCCAGGCCATTCTGATCAGGCAAAGCTGAAATTACCTGGCTGTGTGAAAGTTTGCCCACTCCTGTCCTGTCTCCCACACAGTTCTATTGTTCTATCGCAATGATGGCCCACCTTACTGGCCAAAAGCAACATCCATGGGGCAGGATAGGTTATGCAAGCTTCAAAACTCTGAGGTATGGTGTCAGTTCTGCAGAATGCTGTAGTTATGTGTAGGCACCTCTAAGACATGAAGTTTAGAGGTGAAATATGCCATGTCCCTCCTTAATGCTTCTTCATCAATCGGGTCATTTAGGGGTGCACCGTGGAAACAATCAGCACTTTAGACATGTTGGAAATTCTGTGACAAGTCTGATTCTTCAGCACCAAGCATTGCCAGGTGTGTGCTCTCCTATCTATATATTATACACATACACACACATTATAAATACACACAATTTGTTGATACCCTTACAGCGTCATTGAAATAATTAATGCATGTGGAATATTCAAGTACCAGTGTCAGAAAGCTCTAAGTCACGGGTCATGGGTCCTCCCACAGGATAATGACTGAAATCAGAGCTAAAAGCACTTAAAAATGGCTGAGTGCAAAAACACTGGAGTATTCTGAAGTGGCCGTCTAAGCCCTGATCTGAATCCTATTGAACATCTATGGAAAGAGCTGAAAAGTGCAGTCTGGAGAAGGCATCCTTGAAACCTGAGATAGCTGGAGCAGTTTGCACAAGAGTGGGCCAAACTACCTGTTGGCAGGTGCAGACTTCTCATTGAAGGATACAGAGATTTGTTTCCAGATGACAGAAAAGTTGGGTTAAAGGTCCCATCATTTTTGGTCATACTGTTATCATTTGTATTATTTAGGTTGAATCAAAAACCAAAAAGTTTGAGTTTCGTCACACATGGAATACACAAAATTACTGTGGTTAGTTTCAAGTTGTTTCAGAGAAAATGAAGGGTTTTTTTTTTTCCTGATATACTATGTACCCGTTACCTTTGCCAACAATAAACTGCCCTGGGAAGATCAGCGATTACAGATCATTGCACATATATAACTGCAACTGACTAAATCTGCTGCACTATTGTATGAGGAGCAAAACACTTGCCAATACAAACCGGTGCAGAGCCTTCAGTGGGTCAAACCTATTATTACAAAAGAAATGCCCAGTTCAATGCTGAAACTTTAAAGTACCAACAGCGCATACTGGGAATTGCAGTTAGAGGGTTCAAAACCCTCTAACATTGTGCCTTCTCCTCAAACAAAGACACTCAGCTCCTAGACAAGCCCTTAAGAAATAACAACCCAAGATGTATCCAGGCGCCAATTTATCGAATATTAGATTTTACAATCTAGCTAGTATTTTCTGGTCATGTTCGAGACTTTCAACTGGCTAACACATTGCCCAAAATGTCACCTCATCCCTCCTGATCCTTCAGTATCTGATAAAACTAGAGAACCTCACATGAACCTCTGCCTGTTTCACGACCTCACAAACCTCTTATTTCCTTATGGGAACACATTGTTTATTAGCAACAGAAAAAAAGCTATTTTATCGAACGGATTATGCCCAGAGACCCCCTAAACTACCTGATCGGAAAGCCACTCTTTCATCCCATGCTGAAAGGCACGGGATGCCCACAATCAGGCACTCACTGGAAAATGTTTTCCATACCTGGTCTAAATTTTCTGATATCAAAATAAGACCTAGATCAACTGAAAGATGTAAGGTCTATTTTCCAATACTCCACCTGGTACCTCATGGCCAAACTTCATGGCTCACTGGGCAAACAAGATGTGCTATAAACTTAAAAATATTTAACTCACCAACTGCCTTATATCCATTTAAAAATCAATCATATAAATGTCAGTCAAAGTACCGCAGCACTGAATACTGAACAATGGCCTGGATGGGAAGGGGGTTTAACACCGCGGATGTCAACTGGTTAAGTAGACTTCAATAGTCACAAACTACCCTTGATGCCTTTCAAGTCCCATACTTGAACTATTGACTCTGACTCTCCCTTTAATCATTTCTTATTGTAAAGCAACCTCGGTTTACTGTTTTCTCTCCTCTCTACTTTGCTTCAGATTTTCCCACTTTAGTTTTTGGTAATGAGTTAAACCTCATCAATTTATCAATGTGAAGTAGTATACAGATTTTTCTGTTTTGGGATAATTGTATAGTCCTTCAGGGCTTGTTCACACTGAAAGCATGTGCATTCCACAGCGGTAAGCTGCTTCCAATGAGGACACCTAATCAGGTTTTAAAAGGCCTTTCTCTCACTTAGGAAATGAAGGAAAATTTCACACAATGACTGGGGAAAAAAACTAAAACCTGACAGGTGTTTAACTATTCCCTACTCTAATTATAATTACAAAAAATAAAAAAATGTTGGTTTTGGATATACTTTCATCTTGATTTTAAGAGCACAGTGCTCAGCCTGGGCCTAGGGTTCAAGGGGCTTCTACAGGAACTTGCATCAATATAAAGAATGAAACGGTAACCTTTATGTTTATCCTTTCATTTAAAGTGATGCTTCACAGTACAGGCCATGCAGTTTCTTGGGGTGGGGGTATATATAAATGGCTGCTATTTGGATGAAAGGGAGAAAAACAGTGCACACACAGGGCTTCTATGACAAGCCGTACTGTAAATATGAGTGCAATGGTTGGTGGAAAAAAAAAAACTGTATAGAGAAGGGATAGAAAGAATGATGAAAGCATTCATGGAAAGGAAGAACATTGTTCGCATTACATATACATGATTTTCCTGTACTTTTTTCCCTGCTTTTATTAAGTTGATGCCAGGGTTGTTTAAGCCACGGCAAATACAGAAATACAGATAAAGAGGAAAAGCTAAAAAAAAAAAAAAAAATACTAATAAAA
>NW_017307258.1:387647-390882 GCF_000935625.1 Nanorana parkeri | reverse complement strand
AAAAAAATACTAATAAGCCCACAGTCCTGTATGAAGTAAATCCAAAACAATTGCATTTCCTCAAAGACTGGAGTGCTTGATTATGTAAACAGATCAATTTTGAAGGTGTGCAAACATGGAGTATTATACAACATTTGTGGTTCTGTTTTTAAACCTGCACTGTCACAAAGAAATCTAAAACAGGAGCCATCTGCTCCAAATAGCAAGTGTGGTTTGTGTAAGGAAACGTGAGCTCACCGACCTTGGTATTATCCTGACAATGTAAACATCATAGCAGGCAGGAGAGTGCAGGCCTTGGGATGTTTACCGTTTATCATTTACGCACTTTGAAAGGTGTGCAAGATAACAATTGGCACCACTAATCATTTCCTGGCATCACTCCAGCAAGGCAAATAGTCTATTTCAGAATGTGGTTTCCATTATGTTCCTGGACATTCTAACTTGTAAACAGGACAAAGCCCGATGATCAGCAAGTTTAAAGTTGAATACAGAAAAATGACCCTTGCAGTGGGGCTCCTCATAATCCTCCAATGGGAAGGGTCAAAAACTGGATGGAGACTTTAGGAGAGTTCCTGTGCCTTGGGGAGAAATAAAGCCTGCCTGCATTCTTCCACCTACCTGAAGGCAGCGTAGCAGTGTGAACAGAGCACACAGAGAACAATTGTTTTCTATGTGCCCTTGTGGTTACTGGTGTTTACACTGCTCTGTATAAATATTGAAGTGAAACTAAACCCGCCTACACTATCCTCACTCCACAATGCAACATCCGTAAGCTTCCTCGCCGGCATTCATGTCCACTCTTCTTCCAAGTTCTGCATCTTCCGCCATCTTGATCTGCGCAGCTCAAGGTACATTCTAAAGAAGTCTGCGAGCAGCATGGCAAAAAGCAGTTACTGCAGAGGAGACATATGATGTCCCATTTGCAATTAAAAGTCTTCCTGCTTGCAAGTTTTGGTAAAATTCTGCTTTAAGGGCCCAATCACACCAGCAGCTGCACTAAAATGCATAGCTGCTGGTGTGCATTTCCCAACACAATGCTGATGAGCCGATCCCGGCACATCGCACTGTTTACTTTTATTTTTTTTAAAGAACTTTACTGAAATCTCACAAGTGACACTTCATTAATTTCTTTGGGCGGAGCGGGTGTTAGGCGGTTGTACCGCGTCACATCCTGCTGTGCTGAAAAAAGGACTACATGCAGTACTTTGTTTCGGTTTGCATGACTAAAGTGGTGGTGTGAACTGAGCCCGTTCAAAACAAAGCAAATTGCCTTGTGTTAGGGCTACCCTGGAAAAAGAAAAACGGCCAGATCGACCCCAACGCACCTGGTGTGAACCCACACCATTTTCTGCACCAGATCTGAAACAGTGCATTCCGGTTTTACCACAATTAGAATTTTTTTTAGCTTAAAATGGTCTTACAGGGTGCGTTTCATGCGTTTTGATGGGTTCCCGTGCATTTCAGACCAGACAATTTTCAATGCAAGCAGTGTTACCTAAATTAGGTATCAACGTCCTGCAATCCCCTATAGCTCTTGGGCCGCAGGTTGATTATACAAGGAATCAGGGCAACATAGAAAAGTGGTCATATCAAATCATCTTTTAGGCTCCTGCACGGCCGTAAAATAACACTTGTTTTTAACAGTACAACATTTTATCTTTTGTTGGTTACAACCTGAACGCAGGTATATATTGTTTTCTATGGCCTCATGCATACAGCTGCATAAAGATCAATAAACTTGCACCTTCTACTGCTGCTGTAGATAATATGGGATGGCCGTATTGAGATGTAAACAAATGTGCGGCCGTAGTAGTTTACTTTTTCTAGACCCAATCCTTCCCAAGCCATGAGCTGAAGATCATTGCTCAGAACTGGCTTCTTAATTGTGCCAACAGTGGACAAAGCCCACAAAATGAATGTTGGTATGGCTAACTGTAGTTTCACAGGTTCACAATGCAGAAGCACAACAGCCATCTACCAATAAGAGGGGTTGCCTAAACGGGAACCTTCGTGGCAAAATCACCAGCTAATTATATAGTAAAAGCTGCATATGTAAACAGACTCAATACAACTTTGGAAATATTAACATGTTAAAGCTTATGAGATTTTAGAGGTTGTTTACAACGTACGTTAAAGTATGAGCGTCACTGATATTTAAACTAAACTCCTATCATTCTCCAGTATATGAACATATTGAACAAAAGAAGAGTGATCAGCTCATGAGGGATAGAGTTCACCTGTGCTCATGTTAAAGCTGTTAAACAGGCAGATCTGTACAATGGTTACAAGAAATAGCCTGTTTACATACCCGGGAGCAAAGGGCATTCTGACAGACACAAACTACTTCAGGTACTGAAGAAACTTGTTTGGGCAGCATTCCCCAGAGATGCTTTCAGAATCTGTCTGCAATGTGTTTATTACCAGCCATCCATGCCAAATATACTAAAGGTTGCCCATACACTGATTATTTTTTTTGGGGGGGGGAGAAACACACACTCCCCCATACTGCCAGGCTAATACATTCCGACAACGGTGGGTTTCGACTTGCTTAAATTGTTTCCAATTTCTCAGTCAAATTTAGGAAAACCCCACTGTTGTGTTTCTATTCACACAGCACACAAACAAATAAAATATATACAGTGCATTCAGAAAGTATTCCGACCCCCATCACTTTATATTTTGTTTGTTACAGCCTGATACTAGAGTTGAAATAATGTCTTTAGGATGAATAAATAAAAAAATAAAAGTAGGGCTGCAGCTAACGATTATTTTCATAATCGATTACTTGGCCGATTATTAAGTTCGATTAATCGGTTTAAAAAAAAAAAAAGGCTCCAGTGATGGACTACTAGTTTGTGGTGAGATTGTAGTCCATCACGGGAGCAAGCTTGGCGCGGTAGAAGTAAAAAAAAGAGTGTGGTGTGCAATAGTACATTATAAAGCGGCGCAGTGCAGAATACCAGCAGCTATAGAGGAATGTAGCAATACTACATTATACTACATATGTACTATTGCTGGGATTTGTAGTCCTCTGTAGCTGGCGTTACTCTGCATTGCGCTGTATGTAATGTATTATTGCTGGGATTTGTAGTCCTCTATAGCTGGTGGTATTCTCCATTGCGCTGTATAATGATTATACTGCGCAATGCAGATTACCACTGACCAGTTATAGAGGAACTACAAATCCCAGCAATAATACATTATACAGCGCAATGGAGAATACCACCAGCTATAG
>NW_017307258.1:337746-386884 GCF_000935625.1 Nanorana parkeri | reverse complement strand
TCCTGTCGGCACGGCGGGAGCAGCGTGCGGTGGGCGTGGCTTATGCGTCCTGTGAGCACGGCGGGCGCAGCGGGACGTGAGCAGCGTGTGCTTCAGGCCGCGTGTAGAGCCCCGAACAGGGAAATCAATCGATAAATCAATCGATAGCCGACGAATCGACGATCGAAAACGTTGGTAACGTTTTCAATAGTCGATTTTAATCGACTAAAACGATTAACTGTTGCAGCTCTAAAATAAAGTTAAAAGCTGCTATGCTAAAAAGCACCCGACTTCTGCATATCCAACACAAATATGCACAGCGCTGATAACCTTATCTGCCAACCTTGAGTGACACCTTCTCGGGTGAATAAATTAAATGAATATTAGCAAAGTGAAAAAAATGAGCAGATGAAAGTGATATAAATACAATTCTTGAAAACATAAAATATCAATTCAGTGAGAGATATGGCACGCATTAGTTACCCATACAGTGGATGTGTAATATCTTAGATTTCTCACAGAATTGAAATTTGACGTTTTCAAGAATCCTACCGTATATCACTTTCATTTGTTCATTTCTTTTTTTCACTTGTTTATTAATATTATTCATTTAATTTATTCACACAAGGTGTGTCACTCAAGGTCGACAGATAAGGTTTTCAGCGCTGTGCATTTTTGTGTCTGATACTACAGTTGTTAAAAAAAATTCTTGTTTAAAGGAGAACTATGGGGTCAGTGTTTTTCCCCATAGTTCTCCTTAGGGTAACGGGAGAACACAAACTAAAGTCCTCCCGTTACCCTAAGCTCAGTATACCGCGAGTTACAGCTCGCGGTATACTGAGACGCCGGAGTGGATCTCGACTTAGGCCCCATTCACACTTGGCGATTCGCAAATCGCGCGTTTGTTGCGCAAATGCTTGCATTGAGCAAGCTTGAATCGCGGCAAAATCTGCTCCAAAAAGGGTCCTGCTGTAGCGACCACGACCCGCGACAGCAGGACCCTTTGCCCCATTGCCAAGCATTTAATCTACATAAGTATCATAAAATTGAAAAGTGACGGGGGTATGAACACTTTCTGAATGCACTGTATATTTCGTACTTTTAGAGGTCTCTGTGTAGCAGGCCTTTGCAAGCTTTTCCAAGTGACAGGCAACTCTCTGTCCCCATAGAAAGACTGGGGACAGACAGCATCATCTCAAATATACAATGCTGCGAGATCTTTAACCATTAATACATTTGCCGTGTAAATGGGAACACAAACATATAGTAGGTTCTCTCAAATGGTACTGCTAATACCATACAAGGAAAAAAAAAAACAATTTGTTTTTGTGCCACCTTTTGCCAAACATGGCAACCAAACTGCGCAACCGGCTACAACAAAACTACATAAATGTCAAATATAACAATTGCCCTGCAACTGTGCCAGGTTTATCATTTTCTTCAGGCTACAGTATATTAGTACAATATACAAAGGCAACAAAAGTTATAAATATAAAAAAACAGCAACAATATTTGTCAAGTGTGATTGCAGCCTAATTCTTAAAAAGGATGAAACTTCACTCGCACAAAATTTAAGCTATGGTTAGACTGTCGTCTTGCCTTTCCAGCATTTACCACTGCACATTGCATGATAAATAAACCGCTTCCCAAGTTCTAATTTTGTTTCATGAATGAAAAGCTCACATTGCTGTAAAGTAGAATGCTGAACTATTTTCTAGCAAAGAAGAAGAATTGCAACCATAGTGTTAGAAATGGCACCAATTTTATTTCCCTTAATCTTCCCAGGTAAGCCTCCCACATAAAACCACTTCACAGTTTCACTATAAAAGTGTTTTTCAAGGCAGAGTCACACCTCTGCATTTTAAACGGCACACCAACCTCTGTGGCAAGGCATCTATGTTGCCCTACAAAAAGAGTTGTGTGATTTAGCCGACACTGCAATGTAGTAGTATACAAACAGACCGCACTATACAGAGAATTCCAATACTTCAGACTTTCATTGAAATTCACAGGAAACCTCTATGAATAAGCCTACGGGTGAAACATGTAAGAGGTTGTAGCTGTTTGGGGGTATGCAATGCTGGTATTTGCTGCTTTATACACTTTTATTCACGGTTATACTGGATTTGCTGTGAATTTCAAGAAAGTCTGAAGTATTGGAATGTTCTGGATAGTGCGGTCTGTTCGTATAATATTACATTCCAAGGTGGAGACGCACCTATTAGACCAGCACCTGGGAAGTCTTGATGGCGGCTAAGGAATTGGAGCAGTGAGATTTCCTTTGGCTCTACATTACCTAACACTGGGTTGCATTGGCAGCCCATTCAAAATTATGGTCTGCCTTAACACAACACACGTCAACACTTCAGACAGATATAAATGGGACCCAAGAGTCCCTACAATACACTGACCCTTCAAGCATGCCCATTATGAAGAAGATACTTGCCATGAAAAATTAACATTTTCTACAAAATAATTATTTTCATATACTTGAGGATACTAGAGGATATGTCAAAGTAAGGTGACATAACAGACTTCAATATTAGTACAATATTAGTACAACTGTATTTCCAATTCACCTGAATTTCCACTTTAGTAAGTCAGATGCTATGTGTACAAGAAAGACTGTTTACAATCAATAGTAAAACCATGTATTTGATTACTTCTACCCCACACCACAAACTGCAGTATAGGTTGCCTGAGTCTAGGTCCATTTTAAAGCGACACTAAACTCAGGAGTTAAGTCCTAAAAATGTATTCAAGAACCCAAACTATGAACAAAAATGTATCCGATTTGTGTATCACTCAGCCGTAGATCCTCAAATCATCTCTGAATTGGTGTGGACACTGTCCTACCTTCTGGAGGGTGGCTACTCTTCTTCCCCATGGTCCTTGTGTGTGTTGTACAGTAGTTACCGCTTCAAGCTCGCTCCACAGATGGACTACAATCTCATGTTTAGTTTACAAATCTATATCGAGAGTGTAGTCCATCATGGGTTGAGCTTGGAGCGGTGGCTACTTCACGACACACAAGGACCATGGAAAACAAAAGTAGTCACCATCCAGAAGGAAGGACAGTGTCAGCACCAATTCAGAGATGATTTGAGGATCTACAGCTGAGTGATACACAAATAAGATAAATGTTTGTTAAAAATGCATTCAAATACCTTTTAACTATTAAGATGTCACATTAATCCACAAGGAAGCAGGGATTAATTTATAGTTCCTACACCTGTCTCAACAGATCAGGATCATGGTCCTCTCCGCCGGCTTCCGGGTGTCCCGTCGGAGATCCGGTGACGTCACCGGACTCCTCCCCCCTTCCCCAAGTGACTCCGCCGGCTAACGAAGGGAATGGGGAGGAGTCCGGTGACGTCGATGTCCGTGACATCACCGGACTCCTCCCCCTTACCTTCATTAGCCAACAGAGCCACTTGGGCCGGTGATCTGTCGACACTTTGAACTTATCGAGTTCTGCGACCACCTAATTTCCGGTTTCGTCACAACTAAGAGGTTTGCTCGCTGTATATCGAGACGCCGCAGTATACCGCAAGCTGCTGCTCGCGGTATACTGAGACGGCGCAGCTGAAGCGGATCACGACAATTCTGCCTGGATCCGCCCAGCTGCGTGACTGACAGCTGGTTCTGCCTATCTAGAGGCAGAGCAAGCTGTACCCGCCCACTCCCCCATCTGTTCTGCCAGTCAGCGCTGGCGGATCAGAGCGGGGAGAGGGGAATCCAGCCCCTCCCTTGTCACGGCAGAAAGCCGTGACAGGATCGAGAGGTGAGCGAACGGCGGTATGTGTTCGCTCACCTCCCGATCTACTGAGCCGACCTGTGAGTCTCATTGTCATAGGTCGGCTAGAACTATGAGGTGAGTGAAAAGCACTCACCTCATAGTTCTCCTTTAACAACGTGCTGGATTAGTGTAATCCTAGTTCATTTTATTACTTAATTGCTGTATGTGTATAGGCCAATGTAGTTGGATCTGTATGTGCGTTATAATTAATCGATTAAAACATTTTTTGATTAATCGAACACAAAAATTTGAATCAGTACCAGCCCTAGTTAAAATGTAAAGCGCTTTACATGTATGTTACATGCATTGCCTTTCCTGCAGGCACATGTGAAATACGGACATGTAGCTTTAACATCCCAGAGGGATTAGTGCAAAATCTTCTACTTTTAGAAAAAACATAGCCCTGTGTACAGACAAGGCCTGGCATGCAAGGGTTAAACAGGGTTCAACTTGGACATCAACAGCAGTATGTGCGTTTTAGCATTATCTAAGGCCAGGTTCACTATAAAGGTGCCCATACAATGTGCGATTATCGCACAATAATCACACGATCGTACGATAATCGCAAAGTGTATGGAAGACGTGCGACCGTTTCTACTGTACGGTCGCACGCCTTTTGTCTAGGGAGCACGCTAGAAAACCAGCCGAAAATCGTACGATATTCGGCTCGTTTGAACGGTGCTCGGGAGACAAATGCCGAACGAGCCGGTGTGCGCACGCGATGGTTGTAAAGTGTATGGCCACCTTAAAGCCTGGTTCACACCTGTACGTTTTGCAGCGCGTTCAACGCTCTACAAAACGCTCAAACATGAAAATCCCATTGTTTTCTATGGGTATGGTTCACACCTTGCCGTAATTCAGCCAGCGCTACAAAACGGCCTACGCCTGAAAAAAGGTACATGAGCTTCTTTGCGGCACGTTTACATTGGGATACAGCCAGGTAGCCCTCGGAAACACGCGTCTGTCGCGCGTTTTTTAACCGCAAATCGCTGTACAAACGCGCATATTGGATACGCCTAGGTGTGAACAGAGCCTAAGAGATCCTGACTGCTTTATCCAGATAGCAAGATTAATATAACGTATTAAGATAACGAGTCCAATTGTTCAGACTGCTGCCCACAGCACCTGGCATGTAAATTGTAATAGGGGGCTTCTTAGCCTCCCATGTAATAGCAATAAAGTTGTGTGTAAAAAAAAACAAAAAATGTAATACTAAAATTAAAGAATCATAAAAAAAATGTATTTTTTTATGCTTTAAGTCCCCGCCCCCACATACGCAGATATGCGTCGGGTACGCCTACGTGCAAAAACGACGATTGTGCCTATTGTGCTGCACATGTTAAATATCCCTGCAAATGTCAGTGAGAGCATTCATTTGCCATTAATCACTGATAACACTATGATATTACAGGATTTATATACAGGCAAAAGATTTGCACAGCCCTTTCCAACACAAGGAAGGCTTTACATATATACAATTCAAGACAAGATGGTTAGGAGCGTCTGGCCCATGAGAGCTTACAATCTAAAAGGGAGGGGCAAGTGATACAAAAAGGTGGTAGCTGTGTGGGAATGAGTTGTGAGAAAATTAGTTTAGAGGTTAGGCTGAGGCAAGATAGGCATGATGAGTCTTCATTTTGGGGTAGGGAGAGCCAAAGGATTGGGGAGACTGGAGAAATCCATGGGAAGAGCCAACGAGGGAGCTAGAGAGCAGAATGTCGGTTAGTGTGATACTTTGAGACGAGGTTGGACATATAGCCGGGGGCAGAGTTGTGGATGGCTTTTGTAAGGGATTGTCAATATTTTTTATTTTATCCTTCGGGCTCCTGGAAGCCAGTGGAGGGATTGGTAGAAGAAGGTTGCAGACACTGAGCGGTTGGTTAGGTGGATGAGTCTAGCAGCCGCATTCATGATAAACTGAAGGGGGATAACAAATAAGTGGATGAGTAGCTTTGTGGTTTCATTGGTTGGGTAGTGGAGTATTTCAGAGAATTCGCGGAGGTGAAGGCGGCAGGATTTAGATAGTGATTGGAAGTGGAGGAATGTGAGGTCTGAGTTCAGGATCACACCTAGCACCTTGGCATGGGGGAGGGAGAGGGAGAGTTGTCTTATCAATTTTAAGGGAAAAGTTGGGGAAAGGTGAACGGGCATGTCTGTTACACTGCTACCAAAAAAATGTAACTGCACAATAGTATGTTTTATTTTTGTTACTCCATTTGTTTTTTGTTACCTTTTATACCTGTTGTAAAGTGATGTCCTTCTGGGAAGTATGGTGTAGGTTTTGTCACCAGTAGAGCGGTGTTAAGCCATGCTCGATTTTCTAGGCACCACTGTGATGCTTACAAAGGATAAAGCAAATTAACCCACTAGTATGGATTTAGAACTCTATGGCCCAATTCAACTGTTCAACCCTTACATGAAAGACAATGCCCTTTTAATTATGTGCACAGGACATAAGCGTTAAGTATTTAAATCCAATCTGTCATAAGGTAAAGGGCTAATGAAAGCAGCCTCTTTATACCCCCATTACTACTTCTGTGGCACTGATGCTAAACCTATTTAGGTCCCTTCCCTGGCACAAGAATACCGCAGATGACTGTGGAAATATCTACATTCATTAGAGCCTAATCAAACAAGTATTTTTAATAATGAGTGTGTATTATTCTTTTCTAGAGATCCCCTTTATAGTTGTCTTGTACACAAAATGTTAACAATTAGGGCCTGGGAGGTACATTGCAGTACATTAAAGCAGAACTGAAGTCAAAAATAAAGACAGGCTATGTTAGAGAACATTTTGGAATGTTAATCGTGTAAGTGGAAAACGTACCTTTTGTCTAAGTATCCTGGAAAGTGTTTGTGTCTTGATAGCCTCCTAAAAAGTGTACTTCCTGGTATGAAAGCATGCCTAAGCTCTTCTGTATCTTCATAACTGTATCCGACGTGTGAAATCTAAAGCACTGCTGTCTCCGACAACAGATCTCTTGAGATTTAGGGCCCGCTCCCACTGCGCGATATGCAAATCGCGAGATTTGCCGCGCGATTTGCATATTGCGCGACATCTGCCGCGCGATATCGCGTTCAAGCTTGCATTGAGCAAGCTTGAATCGCGGGTAAATCCGCTCCAAAAAGGGTCCTGCTGTAGCGACACACGACCCACGACAGCAGGACCCTTTGCCCCATTGAAATGCATTGGAGCACGATAAATCGCTCAATGTGAACGGGGCTTTAGACTGCTGTGTGCTGCACACTGTCCTCTTTGTTGAAGGCTCTCACACAAGGAAGCAAAGTCCTGCCTCTACCAAGTTGGCCATCTCGACACACACAGTACAGAACACATTGTAAGCAAGTAATGGGGAAAAGATCAGCTACAGGGAGACCAGAGGCAATACTGGTTGACTAGTCCTTTGTCCTCCTTTCTTCTGTGCACAGCTTCCAGAGATCACCTTCTCTAAAATGCTATGTCGCGTGATAATGGCCAGAAAGACAGACCTGTAGCAAATTTGGTCAGAATAGTTAACTGTAGCTGCAATGCAAGAGCGTTGGGAAGGTTCGTTGGAGTGCCATTTACAATGAATGGCACCCGGACGCATCTGTCTTGCAGTGTGCAATGCTGACCAAAATTGATGCAGGTTCAATGTGTTTTACAGGTCCAGGGAAAAACTAGTCAAATGGAAATGCCCCAAATGAGTCTGACATCAGGCCTAGGACTCTCATTCAAAAAAAGAGTCTGACAATTCCTGGACTTGAGAGCTCCAATCTGAGATCTGAAAATCTGAAGTTTCTTTGGTGGGGGGGAAAAAAAAAACTCTGGCTTGAGCTGTCCAGGACTAGACCCAGATACTCCAAATGAGCCTGCTTCAGCAATGGATTACTAAAAGGTTCAGTATCCATCCAAACTGCTGTACTATCTGGACAGTCAAAGCCAAATTGTCCAACAGAGCCTGTGCTGATGACTCCTTCAGTAGGATGTCACCTAAGTATCCCACAATAGGAATGCCACAGTAGGGTTAAGATTTGGGCCAGCACCTTGGTGAACAGATGAGATGCTGAAGGGCAGGGACGCAAACTGGTACTGCAGAAGCCCCACTGCAAAGCACAGGAAACACTGATGCCCTGGAAGAGTGATGACATTGATGTCCACAGAAGAGATTCCCTGGTGAAGGGGGGCAAAGACAAACCTGGTGGATTCCATGCGGAATTCCTGAGCTAGAATGAAGATAGTCACAGCTTTGAGACCAAAGAGGGAGTAGATGCCCCATTTCAGTTTGGAAATGGTGAACCGTTCTACCACAGGAACTGGGCCAATGGCACCTTGGTCCAGAAGACCCAAAAGGGCTTAATGGAGATCTGCTAAACTGTGCACTGACACAGGAAGGTTGGAATTGAAAACTGAAGAGGGGGCAGGGGGCACAACTCATGTTTATAGCCCTGGGATACCATTTCATGCACCAAAGCATCTGAAATGCATAGTGTACCTGTGTCCGCAAAAGTTACTAAACGTTCCCCCACCCCAGACAGTTGGGGCGCACCTTCATGCCGAGGAAGGACTGTCTGAAGATTTGGCAGACTTTGAGACCCAGACTTTGCAATGGTCTTGGAGCAGTGGGGGTCTCATGTGGAGGGTGCAAGAGTGGGGAATCAATAGATTTTTCTTAACCGAAAACATAAGGCATTACAGTATGTTCTTTGGGCTTCGTCAGCTAAGGAAGATGGGTAATCCTGCCCATTAAAAAGGCAGAAAAAACACATTAAGGGATTTTGGTGAGTCATCCATGGTTTTGCACAGTAAGGTCACAGCCCAGACAGGGTGAAGACTGGTATGGTAGTCGTTTTAAGGCTAAGGGGAAAAACTGATGGATCCACAGGTGGGGAAAGAACACTTTTGTGCAAAATAAGCAAAGTGGTCTCTCTCCCCGCTTTCCGCCGACACCGGTGATACCAGTCCAAGGTCCACAGCATGGGCAGTGAAGCAAGGCGATGGGGTGGGGGGGTTGTAGACACGTTTACTGGCTTGTGGAAATGATCTGGGGACAGCTCAGCTACCAGAATTGCCTCAGTTATAAAGCTGACAGTCCGCTTTACAAAAAGGTACACAGTCTGTTTACAGGGGCCCACAACCAGCGCCACTTACAGTATCCAGTGGAAGCATGTTCAACAATGCAGGTGCATGATTGGGAGACAGGTACAGGGCATTGTAAAGCTGGCCATACACTTATAGATTATCTGTGGATTTTCTATGGTCAGATGGAAAAGGTACAACAGATTCCTCCATCTACGCTAAACTGTGTGGATGGAGGAATCTCCCACTGGGCCAAGCTTCAGTATCTTGCTAGTCGGCCCCGCTGGCTCTCAAAACACCTGAACAATTGCATCCAATCAGATTGTTCAGGTATTTTGACAGCCAGCGGGGCCGACTAGCAAGATACTGAAGCTTGGCCCAGTGGGAGATTCCTCCATCCACACAGTTTAGTGTAGATGGAGGAATCTGTTGCACTTTTTCCATCTGACCATAGAAAATCTGCAGATCATTGGAAGGTGAATGGGCACATTTAGTCTATCAAAGGAAGTTCCTAAACAAGGACCTTCACTGCAGGATCAGCAGGCAATATTTTAATGAGAAGAAAAAAAAACGAATATTTGAAAAGGACTTTAGAAATTGACATGTTAAAAAGTATATGAGGATTGTAATAATAATTTAGTTTACTTATAAAGAAAAACTTCAGGTAACATTTTATTAACCTTCGCAGTGGGGCTTCCACTGCACTGCAAGGGTTAACTGCTCGTTTTTGCCTAGGGTCACAAATAAAGTTATATTCACACGATCCTCTGAGCTGACTGGCTATGACAGTGCTTCCCCCTGCCTGTCTTCTACACTGCAGCGATGGTATGTCCCTTGGAGTCTTCACATCCTATACGTCGTGTATAGAATGCGATTACTCTGCGACCTTTGACGGCTGCAGCAGAGGGGGAGAGAGGCTCCATGAACCAGTCTAACAGCAAGCCAGCTCAAAGGACTGGCTAAATATAACTTTTTATTTTGGACCCTAGGCAAAAATGAGCACTTAACCTTTGCAGAGCGAGGGTAGCCCCATTGCATGGGTTAATAACATTTTTACCCAGAGTTCTGCTTTAAAAGGCTTCACAACATTTCAAAGTGTAAAACTTTCAAAACCCAAGACATAAAAAGAATGGATGCACCGATATATCGGGCAAAAATTGCACTTTTGTCAATAAGCCAAAAGTGCCATTTTCTGGCCCATACAGAGGTGCATCCATTCTTTCCTCCCTGTTGGGCGCTGCTCTGCGTCCCAGCGGGGAGGAGAGAAACGGTCACAGGAAGCCGAGAGCTGCGGGAGAACGCTGTGAGCGGGTTTGGGCGGAGACAGCTGTCATAGGAGGCTGAGCTCTCCTCCCTCACTGCCCCCTGTGACAGCCAATCCAAGATAGAGAGCGGCGGTGTGGGCGGAGACAGATGTCATAGGAAGCTGAGCTCTCCTCCTGCACCGCTCGCTCGGCGTCCTGTGACAGCCGATCCAGGATAGAGAGCAGGTACAAAACACTAGCGATCACTGAGTGTTTAGTAAATAATTGAGGACATGGTATGTTTACTGTGCCCACAATTATGAATGGAAAGTGATCTACATCACTTCCTGTTCATTCATGATTGTGGATATAGTAAACACACTATGTCCACAAGCTATGAATGAAAAGGAACACTCAGTATAGAGGCTTCCTGTTGATTAATAACAGGGACTGCACAAAAAGAGATTGAGGACTCAATCTCTTTTTCCATTTTAAAAGGGAAATATCAGGGGTCTGTTTACTTTTTCCCTAAAAGTAAAGTTAAACAATACATTTAATAAAGATAAAATAATTTTTAAAAATTTGAAAACATTTTCGGTTTCGGCCTATTTTCTTTCATTTCGGTTTTGAAATTTTAATTTCGGTGCACCTCTAAAAAAGTAAGAATGCCATAAACTGAAATACATAAATTTGGCGGCGGAAGTCTAAAATATGAAGCAACGTTCCCATCTACAATGCAATGACCAAACCATGGCAGATATTTACTGAAATACTGGAAATGCAACAATAAAAAACCTTCACGTTACACCATTTTTTTAAATAACTCTGCTCCGGGATGTTTGCATTCCACCAAATACATAAATAATTCGTATGTAGGAAGCAATAGAACTATATGAAGCTGAGACACATATAATCATGAACAATTCGTCAAGCCTGCAATGCTCTACTTTGCATTAGCAATTATAAATTCAACCACATAAATTGCTTTAGCAAAGTCAGCAGTGCATTATTGTGCTCATTTCAAATAGGAGTTGGCCGAGTATTGGATCTTTACATTTCAATAAAGCTTCAGAAACTTTCCAGTAATGGCATGACTAAGATTCAGTTCTACTTCTAAGCATCGGGTTTATATGCATTTATATCAGTGTAATAAATACTTGTACACTCCAGCGTTACTTTCTGCATTTTACATGTACAGTGGCAATCGTCATTACAGATCTGTCGTCTTTTGGTTGTGCTTCATCAGCTATTTCCGTTTTTGAACATACAATTCACACTGAAGTTTGGCAGAATGAACATGTTGAAACACTGCTCTTTCAAAGCCTTGCCCAGACATATAAAGCAACAATATCCTCCCCGCCCAAACGCATGAAGACTTCTGCAGACTACAGCCCAATTTCCTAGCATTACATAGCCGGGAGGGGCTGCGCCAAGTGTCAGGGTATTAAAGTCCAATCAATAGGTGACAGATCAGAGAGGATATCCCAGAGCAGACACACTGCAGTCCTGTTTCTATGCGCATTCACAAAAATGGGGGAGGGAGGATGTCACTCAAGTGTGGCGATAATTAAAGCCCCTGGGTGAATGGGAGGGACACCAGGACTAATCAGCAAATAAGCCTCATTACTGTGTTCTCCTGTATCCTCCATGTACAAATCCTGCGCCATTTTACAGATTAACCCTTTCACGGTACAAGAAACCCGCTCTCTGCCAAATGAGAAAACCCTTTTGTTCATTCTCTAAATATCAGAAAGGGATCAAACGGGGCTTACAGACAAGAGTCCTATGATTCCTGTCATACAATCGTCCAGGCAATCCAGTCATTTAATTCGCTGTTAGGGTTGAATGCTTTAAACAGCAAACTGACTATTTCAGATGCCTGGATATCAAATATTTTTGCTCTGCAATGTTCAGTTACATCACACAGGTTGCATCAAAAGAACAAGTGACCCATATATAGGCCAATAAGCCTCATTTTTGTATAATACTTTACATTATGTGCACCCTTTTGGTGCTTAAACCCTTTGACAGCATATTGGCTCACCCAGGAGACTCAGAAGAGGGGAAACACCCACCCCCCAGCCAAATGTCAATAACCCTGAGCAGTGAGTGCATCCAGAGTCCATGTCAATCAAGGAGAGGGGGGTTTCTATGTAGCATACTGAAGCAAATAACATCATCACTGACAGGGTGTAGATTACTGCAAAGCATCATCCACATGACCCAGCGCCCCGCCTGTGAGTGGGAGACATGGGCTGAGCCAACTTCACATACACTGCACCAGTGTACACATTAGGCTGATTTATGAAAAACAGAGCAAAGAAAAACAAAGCTGTCACCTGTAGCTAACCAATTCCTGAAGGCCCATCCACAAAAACTAGAGCAAGACCAAAGCTGTCACCCGACAACATACAGGCCACACTCCTAGAGCAGCTTTTGGAACAATGACAGGAGGCACAGGGTTACTAGGTGCAACAGCTCCATTGTACTGCACCCCTGTAGGCTCCAAATCTCACAGAAAAAAAAACATGTATTTGTTGCTATGGGCAACATCTCCAATCCATATTTAATGTAATTCAGTATTGCTATAGAGCTACTGCCTGCAGTAAATGATAAAATTCATAAAGGGTTCACTTGTATTATAGTATCAGTACAGATTAATGCTATATGCCAGCCAACAGCAATGTAAAGCCCCAAATGGGATAAAAAACTACAATCCTATACACCCCACCAATACGGCTCCACTCTATACACCACGTGGATATCAATACAGATCCACTCTATACACCACGTGGATATAAATACAGATCCACGCTAGACACCACGTGGAGATAAATACGGATCCACGCTAGACACCACGTGGAGATAAATACGGATCCACGCTATACACCACGTGGAGATAAATACGGATCCACGCTATACACCACGTGGATATAAATGCGGATCCACGCTATACACCACGTGGATATAAATACGGATCCACGCTATACACCACGTGGATATAAATACAGATCCACGCTATACACCACATGCCATGGAAATAAATACAGATCCACGCTATACACCACATGCCATGGATATAAATACAGATCCACTCTATACACCACATGGATATAAATACAGATCCACTCTATACACCACATGGATATAAATACAGATCCACTCTATACACCACATGGATATAAATACAGATCCACTCTATACACCACATGGATATAAATACAGATCCACTCTATACACCACATGCCATGGATATAAATACAGATCCACTCTATACACCACATGCCATGGATATAAATACAGATCAACCCTATACACCACATGGATATAAATACAGATCCACTCTATACACCACATGGATATAAATACAGATCCACGCTATACACCACATGGACAAGATCCATTTGGCACATAAATCCAGATTATCCTACATGCCAGGCAATCTGCAAGCCTCAAGGCGTTGGAATAGATTGGTTCCCATGGGTAACAAGCATATTCCTTTGTGTCACAATAGAACAACCAATGTGGCCTGGGTATGTACATGGACCTGGCAATGTGGAGCAGAACCCGAGCTGATGCCAATAACAAGATAATCCTGCTTATTTTGAAGCTAAAAAATTATTGGTTGCTATAGGCAACAGCTCTACTCCCCCCCCTCCCTAAAGACACCTAGCTGCTCTGTTCGAGCCTGGTTCGGCATGCTGGGAGTTGTAGTTCCTCAAACCCTGGCGGTATCAGGTGAAATGGCAGCCGTGACGGGAAGAGCCAGGCAGGGTTTCCGTGGCTTCCCCGGGGCCCAGTGTGCCAGGTGCACGCACAGCCCAAGCACCCCCCTCAGCCGCCTCTGCAATGCGGGCCTGACAAGGCGGCGCTGCAGCACATGCTCACCATGGCGTCCGGCGGGTTTAGCGAGAATTAGGGGTGAACTGCCTGGCTGGTCCGCTGGGTACAGGCTCCGGCTAGGAGGAGGACGCTCCAACACTGACCCGCTGCAGCCTCGTACTATGGGGAGAGCGAGCAGCGAACGACGGGGAGGGAACGGGCGGAGCCTGGTCGTCGTCACACGGAGCTGGGCGGAGCTTCCCGTCGTGAAGCGAAACGTAGCCTCACCCACAGGGGCGCGCTGTCGTCATCACGGTACCTGCGTACGAAAGAAGAACTGGCAGGTGTGCAGGCGCCATGATTGTTGAGGGCGTAAGGGTGGTTGTCCTGAAACCGGGGTGTTTTTGAATTCTCAGCATAGACACCAGCTTTACAGAATCATGTACTAGATTCATTGGCTAGTGGGTTCGTGCATGTAAACTTCTTACTTTAATATGGTATCAGAGGTCAACGTGTGTTACAAATGGTTGTGTGTAATAAATATAAGCCTTCAAGGCATAGCCCACCTTTTGCAAAAATGTAGTAAATGCACCCACATTGATAAAACAAAATGTGTATTTATTACATTTTTGCATTGAAGCCTGCATAGCATTGCAACCATGATCAGTGGCATGGGTGGAAAGAACAGGCTGCTGCCTTGTTTACCCCCAGCCCCTATTCTGGGGATGAAGGAAGTAAACAATGGACTACGGCTGTGATGTCACGCACTGATCCATTGATATCTGGGAGATAGAACCTGTAGTCTTTCCATTCCCAGATCCTTGTGAATGGATGATCCCTCTCTGTGTGCTGCACCAAATTCAAACCAAAACAGAAGGCTGCAGAGAAAAGCACCCCCACAATTCAGATAAGTGGGGGGCTGGGAAATGTGACCATGTTTTATGTTACACCCTATAGACATTGTTTTAACGGTGGACTTAGCCTTTAAGATCAAATTTGTCAGTAGAATAGAGATGATAAAAGGGCCCCCTGCCACAAAGAGTTCTACCTCTCCGCCATCCTGGCCACTGGCCTGCGTTGTCTTGTAGAGATACGGCTGCTTAAACAATTTTCAGAATCTGTCACTTCATGAATTAAAAAATCACAGGTGACCCCTGCTACTATTCAATAAATTAGGAAAGTGCAGGAATTAATTTCTGTGTCGTATTCCTGGGTGCCCCCTCCCCCCACCACACACACACACCTTCATGTAGTTCCTCCCACCGACACCAATGTCATTATAAGACACGCTGGTGATGTAAGGGCTGACAGATCAAACCAATGAATGCTGCGGCGTATTGGCTATCGAACAATACCAGAAGTGTCCGATTCTAAAGATTCTTCAGGCAGCTGTATTTCTGCAATACAGCGCAGATCAGCAGCGTGGCCGAGGTATGAGCTTTCTTTTTTTTTGCAGAGGGCACTTTGTCATCTTTATTCTAGTGATAGAGTCGGTTTAAATTGCAACTACAGCCCTAAATGTAAAAAATTGCTGGCAGGACGACTTTTATTGCCTTTAAATTTACAGACTAAATCATATGATTTTTACCTGTAATGCTGGAGACACCAGTGAAAGGAGGAGGATAAGGACAGTAGACATTTCTCTAAGAATGACAGTTGAGCCTGTCTCAAAAAACCGCCCTACAGTATAACCCTGCTTTGCTGCCATGGTAAGGCTGCTCGAATGTTGGCACGCGTTTGCAGCGTGGCATTTCAATGTAAAATTCTCCTTGGAATGAAAAAAAAGCCCTTCAGGAGATGGCGATATCGCCTTCTGCCAGCAGATCACCACTCAATCCGCTGTGGATTGCTTTTCCTGGGGGCTGTAAACCCTGCCCCACTGTGTGAAATTGGCCTACTTTGGGGGGAAGCAGTTACATCGATGCGTTTAGTTCCACCCTCACAAATCAATAGTAGTTCGACTAGCATTTTTTATGCTCAGTTTTAGCTGTAAATTATCTTTGTCATGTTGTATTTCAATGTGATATTGGCTCTAGGATTGGTGTGGTTGTTTACAGAGCAAACACACTTTCAAATGCGCATGATTTAAAGACAATAAAGCCCAAAGCGACTTAAAAGTTTTTATTTGGTTCTCAATAAAGTGAGTAAGGGTTAGAGCCTCTGCCAGGTTTTTATTGCCGTCTACAGCCCTTTTAGAGAGACTTCCCTTCACTTCTTGTCAGAACAGAAAGGGATATAGAAAATGTACCCAGTGGAGATACAGACCTTTCTTTAGTATAGTGGTGAAGAGTTAGAATTTCTAACATCATTTTTGTTGCTCTCTGTGTCTTCTTGTCCGGGTCACAATGGCTCCCCTCATTTCTTTTACGGGCCTCACAGAGACATACAGTGAAGGAAAATCTCACCAACAGTGTTACAGACAGAAATAAAAACCCATTATAGAATTGATCTCTTAAAGGAGAACTATGGGGTCAGGGCTTTTCCCCATAGTTCACCTAAGGGTAACGGTAGGACACAAACTAGCGTCCTCCCGTCACCCTAGGCTCAGTATACCGCGAGCTACAGCTATACTGAGACACCGCAGCTGAAATGGATCCCGACAATTATGTCTGGATCCGCCCAGCTGCGTGAGTGACAGCTGGCTCTGCCTATCTAGAGCAGAGCCAGCTGTACCCGCCCTGTCCGTTCCGCCAGTCAGCGCTGGAGGATCGGAGCGGGGAGGGGGGAATCCAGCCCCTCCCCTGTCACGGCTCTCTGCCGTGACAAGATCGAGAAGATCGCTCACTTTCCGATCTACTGAGCCGACCTGTGACAGTCTCATTGTCACAGGTCAGCTAGAACTATGAGGTGAGTGAAAAGCACTCACCTCATAGTTCTCCTTTAAGCCTCATTCATACAGGGCATGTTGTTCTGTACTGTGTGAAGGGCTGTTTTGTTTTGATGTGCCCAGAGCCGCAGGAAAAAACACATTCAACGTGACCAACCAGAAGAGAGCAGCCAACGGCCCTGAGTAATTGGAGATTTTATCACTCCTTGTCCGGCCTTCTGTGGGTTGTGGTTCCCATCTCGAATTACTCAGGGCCGTGGGCTGCTCCGTTCTGGTTGGTCACGTTGGATGCGTATGCATTGGCTCCCCGCTGGGCAGGTTTCCTTGGCAGTAATTAATAATGTTGCTATATATGTTTTATCTTTGGATGCATGAATCATGATACTATTATATGATCAATTAGATTCCCTTCACCTCCTGAGGAAGCGCTTGGAGAATAATATCCACTCTATATTATCTTCAGATAAGGCTATTTATACACATAACTTGGAGAATATTTGGCAATTTTTATGTGTGTTACCTTTCATGTGTTATATCATGCATATTTATAGAGGGTATTGATAAAGTTATGTAAATTATTCATCAACTTGTCTTGTTATTTCTTGTACCACCCAAATCATGTCTTTGATGTTTTGTATGCCTGAATCATGGAATTAATAAATGGGTTTTGGAGGTACCTGTCTATTAGGATATGCGCATCTTTTTAGCATGTTTGTACTCAATAAAATAATACTTTTTATATGAAGCAATTTTGTGGTTCATTGGATCTGTCATTTGATGCCAATAAAGCCCCACTTTTATACCTTGACTGTATGGAGCAACACCTTACATGAATGAGGCCTTAGGCCAGGGCTGTCCTTATAATGAGACAGTCGGAGGCGGTTTCCTGAGACGGCATCTCATTGGGGGGTGGCCACAGCGTCCCAGGATGTAAAGAGCTTTAGCAACCAGTGAAACACTGTGCTGCTCCCTGATGTCACCGGGTGCCAGGAGATGAGTGGGGACACTATGGATTGCATCCTGCCTAGCTCCTGGCAACCGGTGACGTCAGAGAGCTGGGGGTGGGACGCCAGACAGAGCCACTGACACCCAACTTCCCCCCCCCTTCAAATGCCCAATCAGCTGTGCATGACAACACCCCCTCGTGACCATTTCGTGACAGTACCCAACCGCCTTCCCCCACCCGGAATTACATCACCTCAGGCGGCAATTAATTTAGGGATGGCACCGCCTTAGGATGATGTCAGACTTTTGCTGCTGATCCTACCGCTGGTAAATTGTCAAAAATGCCAGTGGCAGGATCGCTAAGAGGCTGCCTGTTTTTTTCACTATGGAATTACTACCTGAGGCAGCAAGATGTCGCTCCCATCGCCAGCAACAGAGCGACATCTCTCTGACATCTCTGCAGAGGGAATGATTCCACAGTGATAGACAGGCAACCTCTTTAGTGATCCTGCTGCTGACAATTTGTTTCTTGCTGCAAAATAGCCCGTCTGACATTAGTCTTACTCTATCCAAAGCTGGAAAAATATTGTCTGGCGTTAGTCCCCGTTCACAGCTGAGCACAGTTTGTCATGTGTTTCTAGAAGCGACCCTTAACAATAAGACTTCTCTTTTATTCTATGGAGCGCGTTTATATTTGAGCAATTTGTCGCACATTTCCAAACACAATGCTTGACACTAAGATTTCTGTTTTACTCTATAGAGCCCGTCTACATCTATGTTGCACCAAAGAAGTACAGGTGCTTCTATGGGAAGGATTAAGAGTTTTTTACCCCATAGACTTTAATGGGAGCTCCTGAAAAAGACATGTAAGGTGCGCTTTTCACACATTTGTGCACCTAACAGCTGTACATAAAAGATGCAGATACAGACACCCAAGTGTAAACTTTGCCTTAGGCGTTACAATGCATATAGTGTAGATATCAGTATAACCTTATTGCCAGTAAATAATCTTTCTTCTCATACCTTTATTTTCTTTGCTGTCCGATCCATTTCACCGATGCGCAATCCACAAACGTTTTCACATAACAGGTGTTGACATAACATCAAATACACTCACAACCTTGCAGTATTGCTTGTGTGACCTTTTTCCTGCTGGACGACAGCATATTATCAGGTTATCATTTCTAATTACATAGCAGCTCCATTAAAAACAATAAACGTTCCCAATCAATTATAATGGTCACTGTATACCTGTATAACAATCTGCTTTTCTGTTCTGCTGGTCCTTGGATCTGTACTTGACGCTGTTTTCTTATGCGGAATTTCCTTCTATATGCTTTCTCTCTGCCACCTACTGACACATACCTCATCTGTGTGTTAGGTATGCATTTATCTCCCTTTAGATTACCAAGAAGATGGGTGAAGACTAAAGGGGTGACTTATTCCTGCTCTCCACCTTTCTCTGCCTTAGTTATTATATCATTCATTGCTGGCAAAAGTGTCAGATCCATTCATCTATTATTATTACAGGTATTTATATAGTGCCGACAGTTTACTAAGCGTTTTACATATTTACATAATATACATTCACATCAGTTCCTGCCCTCAAGCAACTAACAATCTAAGGTCACTGATTAATAGGGATGCACCGATACCATTTTTTTAGTATCGAGTACGAGTACCGATATTTTTTCCCGGTACTCGCCGATACTGAATACCGATATCGGAAGTCCGATTAAGGAAGCCGGGCGGCGTGTAATGACTCACCGCCCGGCTTTCTGATTAGCGGCGAAGCTGGGCGGCATGTGATAAGTCGCCTTCTGGCTTCCCGATTAGCCGGGAAGCCGTCTCCATGCTCCCTCGTCATCAATCAGGAAGCCAGGCAGCGTGTAATGAATTGCCGCCCGCTTCCTGATACTGGAAGTTCCGGTTTCGGAATGGGAAATTGGGAGCATTTGGCCGAGTAGTCGCGCAAATACTCAGTATCGGCACCGATACCGATACTAGTATCGGTATTGGTGCATCCCTACTATTTAAAATACATGCATAATAGGTCCAAGTTAGACAGGATTTAGTTAACCTTCCAGCATATCTTTGGAGTGTAGGAGAAAACAAGAATACCTGGAAGAAACCCAGGCAAGCACAGAGAGAACATGCATTGCAAACTCCATGCAGATGGTGTCCTGGTTAGGGAGTGATCCAAGGACTCTAGTTCTGCAAGACAGGAGTGCTAGCTACTCATGGGTATTTGACTGTCTACTTTGGCCAACATCCAACAAGCAGATTCAAACATTCATCCTCCAGCTTTTGTTTTCCAGTACAGAGTCAGACTCTGATTGATTGCTATGTATATACATGCTGTGTATTACATATTTAGCATCCACTGACCAATAGGACAGACATTAGAGTTAAATCACTAAATAATAATGTATTTGCAGATTATGGCAGACTTACCTGCCTAAGTGATCCCCTCCAGCGCTGTGATGTCAGCAGTCTCCTCCCTCACCGGCGCTTCCATTTTTATCCTGCTGCACATTCGGGGCTCAGTGTACAGAAATTTTAGAAAGTCCTGGCAGGCAGAAAGAATGATCTATGACAGAAGAGACTTACATAGTCTCTTGTATCATAATACGCTTGTATGGCACCACTTTTTGCTCTTAGCAACCTGGGATGCTCTGGCTGGAGAGCGGCAGCATAACCGCTGTAAAAGCCATGGCACTCTGCCTGCCACCCCCCACGGGACCCAAAGAGATCATGGCTGGTAGGATGGGCCAGCTGGGTGCTGTACATAGCAGTACCCTGACCCACAACGCCTCTCAAAACCCCTCAGCCCTGATGCAAGCATACGGCTGGCTCTTCAGAGATGTTATGCAAATATCATAATGTCTTGATGAGTAGTTGTCAGTCTGGAGGAAAGGGCATTCTCAGGCATACTGCATTTGTATGAAGACTACCCTAGGTAATGCCCCCATGTGCTGCTTTGCCTCCATGACTGAAAGAACTGAAATTCAATAATGGACAGTGGTGGGCCAGGGACAATAAGGCTAGAGAAAAGAACTAGATGATGCTGGACATCCTCCAGCCAGAAAATGGACAGGCTCTATCTGTCTTGCTTCAGATTCCAATGCACATGAGAAGCTCACAGTCTCAGTGGAACCAGAATAAAGCTGGCCATATACTATGCACCTTTTGGCCAGTTCCTATTGAACGAGAAAGAATTTGCACAGTGGGTGCTGCCAACGGCACCCTTCCAGCCAGCATCTCTCAATCAGGAGATCGAAGGATCTGGCTGGAAAATCAAGGCCGAACGGAGCTAGCAGCCAGTCAACTGCAAACTCTGTTGGGGTATTCTGACAGCAACCGCTGGTATATTGGCCATGGCCATCATAAGTGCAGTGTATGGTAACCAGGGAGTAGTGCTTGGGGAGCAATGAAAAAAGTATAACCAACAGCTTATGGTAGGTGGACCGAAAACCAGAAAGTCCTTTACTCAACCGAGTTAAGTACAGCAGAGCCTTTAGTAAACAGAAGGTATTCGCATGCCTCTTTCCATCACTAATCCCAAAAATCATGGAACTGTGCATATTTTAGGGTAGCAGGTGAACCATACAATACATTCCTTTATGCCCATTTGGCCAATCTAGAACTGCTGGTTCATATATCACAGCCTAAAGTTGGCCATACACCTATTCATTATGTGCAGATTTTCTATGGTCAGTTTAGTGTAGATGGAGGAATCTGTTGCACTTTTTCCATCTGACCATAGAAAATCTGCAGAAAATCTATAGTGTATGGGCAGCTTAATACAGATTAACATAAAGAGGATGATTCTTCGGCTGAACCGAAGGGCTGCTGTACGGGCTATTCACAATATTCCATAGAGCAGCCGAGCAACTCAGCCGAGCCGAACGAATATGCATCGGCTTGGCTGAGCCTTAGTGGCACCTGAAGCGTGGAGAATGGTCGGCTGCTCCGCCCAGTTGTATTGACAGATCGGCGTCCCCAAATGACCTGTCATTAAACAATAACAACTGGGCGGAGCCGGCCGTGACACCCAGTTGTTATTCATTGGCCAGGATCTGCTAGAAGACTCTGGCTGGTGCGGGCCAATAGGAAACAGTTGGGAAGAGCTAGCTGTGACTGTCACTGCTAGCTCCGCCCTTTTTACATTTATTTTTAATTTCTTTAAAATATATATTTTTTAATTTTCCTATTCTTTTTATAATTTGTTAAATCATTTTCAAACTTTTTTTTTTCCCCCCTCATTCTTTTCACTTCTTTTCTATTCTGCTTGGTACCTCTGAGGTACAGAGCAGAATAGCCGAATGCCGCTCGGCCCCTATGAGAATGGGGGCGAACGGCAGCGAGTGAGCTGCCGGAGCTTCGGCTCAGCCAATGCAGATGTTGGATCTGCTGAGTCGAAGTTCTTCTGCACTGCGGCTCAACCGAACATGCAGAGCAAGTGCAGCCGATGTACGGCTGATTTTACCTGATGTACGGATGAAATCAGCCGTACAAGCCAGAAGTGAATAGCCGAACAGCTCACTTCACTTCGGCTGGGTTTTTCACTTGGCTGCCTTCCACAGCTTTGTGAATAACCCAAAGTGTCTAAGTTGCATTGTTTGATTTTCCTGTTCATGGTTCTCTTTTTGAAAGGCTAGGGCTGTATTAATAAAATCTCTTTTTTAAAAGTGTTCTAGTGTTTCCTATCTAGTCTACTAGGTGGATCATTTCCTTCTAACGCACCATCCTTAAAGATTGCTGGAAATGTAGTTACCAGGGAATTAAGTGATTTTTTCATCAGACTAAATGAGCTAAGTGCTCATATTTTATTCAGTGCAATGAGTGGAGCATACAGGATAGGCAAGCACCAGACATATGTTTACATTATGAGAAGTAGAAGCCGTACTTTCAAAATTGCCTGCAAGCAAATAAATGCAGCTCAGAATGAATATTACACTGGCCAGATCAGACTATCTTGTGTATATCTATGTAATCACTTTAACAGGGCTATGTCAGCAAAATGCAGGACCTGTGACTAGCATAAGACACTGCTCTCCAATTTGTGAAACATCTTTCACACAAAAACAATTTTGCAATAAATAGTAGCAATCTTATCTACCGAAAAGCCTGCGCTCATGTAAAGCTGCTAGATAATATCAAAACAATGATAGGGAAACTATGGTTATTGCTATCTGTGACTGCACTGGGGACCATTTCCCCTCGCAGCATTGTCTTTAGGACATGATGTGAGAGGAAATCTTAAACAAGGACATGTACCACAATAAAAACACTTTTTTTTTCTTCTGTAGAGTGGGGGTAAGGAAGAACATCAGTCATCTTTTCATTGCTGTATGTGTTCCTGCTAAAGAACCTCATTCACTTCCTGCTTTGGTGGTACAGTTGCCACGTATCTAGTTTTAAACAGGCAGTCCTGTTTTTAACCACTATCAATTACTTTAATTTCTTCCCTGTGTTAATTGAAGCCTGCAAGCACTGGAATCATTCATAAATACATTGTTGCAGTGTATGTTGTTATATTTGTGTCCAAACCAAAGACTTGTCCTTTAAACAGCACATTATGTTAGTTCTGCAACCTGCAAGTGAAAACTTTTTTTTATTTTGGAACCCTCATAGAAATGAATGAAATCATAATGCAAAACGCATGGAAATAAATATGCATGCATCCTTTATGTGTTTTGCATACAAAAGAAGGAGTCCTGGCAAGACTTTATTTTTTTTTATATTTTATTGTGGGTTAGCCCCACTGCAAGGGTTATCTGCTCGTTTTTGTCTAGGTGCTAAAAAAAAGTTATACTCATCAGAACCGCTGAGCCGGCTCCCTGCTTCTCTGGTCCCTGAAGCCTGCCTCATCCTAGAGGGCAGCATTCCTCAGCATCCTCACGTCAATACACAGTGTATGGACATGATGATTTACCAGACCTTAGACCACTGCAGAGGAGGGGGAAGGACCAGTCCAAGAGCAAGCCGGATGCACGGTTTAGGTGAGTATAAAAAAATTTGTAGCACCTAGAAAAAAACAAGCATTTGATAAAAGTTTTGTTTTTTTAATTTAATGACTATGGATGTTACCGAAAATGTAAACACTTTTCACAGGAAATCTGGGATGTAAAAATATGCATAAAAATTATACAACATGTGAAATGCATATATTACATTTCGCTATCTATCAAAAATACTGTATATACAAATGTTTCTATGCAAACAGTATCATTTGTAAATGCACTCATGGATTCCACCACTGAAACAAGATGGATGGATGACCCATTACCTTCTCATATGCAGACATCCCATTCCCAACTCTCCCGGATGCTCCGGGAGTCTCCCGCTATTAAATATCGGCTCCCGGCCGCCCAGGAGAGAAACATTTTCTCCCAGAAAGGTTTACTCTGCTATATCTAGCAGAGTAAACCTTTTGCTGTGATCTGTTTTTTTTTTCTGACATCGGGGCTGCCGGCCGCCATCAGTCAGAAAAAGCCCCCCCAAAAAACAGCATAGGAATGCATAGCTAGATTGCTATTGGCTATTTCACTTTGCATTAGCAGACTAGCTATTGCACCCGCCCACTGCTGCTGTCAATCAGCAGAGGGGGATCTGAAGTTCTCCATCTGGTCCTCTTCTAATGATTGACAGCAGCACAGGGCGGGTGCAATAGCCAGTTTGCTATTGGATATTGCAAATTGAAAAAGCCAATAGCAATCTAGCTATTAATTGCTTTATTTTTATTTTATTCCGAGGGCAGCAGCTGTCAGAAAAAAAAAACCTCCAGATAGCAAAGAAGCTATTGCTTCCTCTTCTATCTGCCATCATTTCAGGGGGGTGTTCTCCCCCCCAAGAGCTAAAGTTGTGGTCTGAGTTTGAGTGCATTGACCAGGGTAATGCGTCTACAGGAACTGATGCTGCTGAAACACAAGGTGTCACGCATTGCATGGTCACAAGCTGAGGTCATACACAGAAGGATCAGATACACAGATGTGGAGCTGAATCGAAGGTCAAAAGCAGGGTCAGGGTCACAAGTCAGAGTCGTACATGGGTAAATCTGTAGCTCAGGTAAAATACCAAGTCAGTAATCCAAAAGCAGAGTCAAAGTCGTCAGCCAGGGTTAACCACAGGTAAACAGAGTCACGGGAACAGATACACAGGAACAAGGGAGAGCTGAAGATCAGTCAGCAACTGGCTCAGTGCTCACACTAAATCTTATAGGCCATCTGACGCCACCAATGTAGGCACCTGCACATGCTGGAATGCGTATAGCACGCTGACATGTGCACGCAGCATTTCCGTTACCAACACGTTTGCACACACTGGCGCACACATGGATACCAGCATTCACGCGACCCTCGACTACAACATGTTTGCCTTAATCTTGAATACAGGCTTGTGCGTATGTACACGTAATAACCTTTTGGTATGTACCTTACAGAGTCAGAAGCAGCCTTCTCAATTATGTGATCATTGTGATTAGCTGTCACAGTGATCACATGATCAGGAGCCCGAACTTGAATCAAGATGACACCAGCACACCAGCATGAGAATTCCACATTATTGCAAATCCATTTATTGATAAATGTCACTCAACTGACAAGCGCTTTTGGGGCTGCACAGGGCCCCCTTCATCAGGCTCAGATCTCTTGTCATTTGAGTGACATTTATCAATAAATGAATTTGCACTAATCTTGAATTCTTGTGCTGGTGACATCTTGATTCAAGTTCTACTAATTTGCAGTGCCATTCGCAGTCATTACGAGTACCCATTAAGTTTGGGATATCCGGTAAGGAGTGCTGCAAGACATATGGACACTGTTCTGATGATCAGGAGTCCATCCCACTGGCTTCTGAACATAAACAGCAACCAGGAGCTGTCATGACAGAGTGTGCATGCCCTCAGCACAGAACAGTGGCACCAACTGTACTCATAAATGTTGCAGCCTGGTGTTAAAGCCCACCTGCCGTGCTGTCGCATATATGCGCACGGTCGACGGGGAAGTGTTAATCTCCATGACTTCATAGCATTTGTGCCAAGAGAGGATCATTCCTTTTTCTGCATGAAAAGGGAAAACATCCTTCAGGTATATCTTTAAGGCAAAATTGTATTTTTAGTTCTGGATATAGTAGGGAAGAGTTAGGATACATGTCAGATTTTTATTGTTGTCTGTTTCTCCCCGAAAGAAACAGACATACAATGCTGTTTTAACACCTCTCTCTGGGCAGGTTAATAACACCTTCTTGCTCCAATTATGCAAATGCAATCAACACCTGGTTGCGACTAACAGATAATGTGAATTGGAGCGACATTCACCATATTTATTCCCAGATAATTTTTGTACAAGTCATTCTGAATTGAGAAGGCTGGCCGGATATCCAGTGAAACGTCTTCAAGAAAAATACAGCAAGTCCAGTTGCCTTGACTTATTTTTTTACATATATATAAAATGACCTGGATGAATGAGAACCTTCACAGACAACTTGAAGACAGAGCCATTTGGGAGATAAGGGAAACATGAGATTTCACTTTTTTCTCAAATCTATTAATTTTTTGGGGAGTACTAGAACACATAAGATAATCTTATTTTACAGTTGCATCATTTGTAGACTTGATTTTACTGCTATTTCCATTTATTTTCATTTAGTAAATGATCCCACTAAATGTTTGATATTGGATTACTATGACTGAATGAGTGTGAGAGTGTGATAGCATGTGTTATGATCCATACTGAATTAGTTTATAAGGACTTTCTGCTTTTCCTTGAGAACTCTGAAAACAGGGAATGATGTTGCTAAGCAACAGAGATTAATAGGTATCCCATTTCCATAAGGATTTGGAGCTGTGGAATCTGATGTTTGAGCTATTTCACTCACAAAGTGACATTCTAATAGTTTTAAACTCAGAAAGAGAAATTACTAAGATACTTATTACTTAATAGATATTAACTAACTACAGCCAATTATTAGGCTGGCCAAAGCTGCAATGTGCCAGTCAAATGTGTGTACAAAATCCAGAAACTAAACCATCTTTCTATTACAGTGCTAGGACAGCTAAGGACAGTTTTAGATAGATATTGCAGAGTTGAACCACTAAATTGTGCTGATACCGCTTTAAACAGCTTCGCTCTATTGGATTTTTTTTTATATTATCTAGAATACAACAGAATGTTGAAACACCCCATGGTGGTCAAGCATTCGTGCAGAGAAACTATGAATGCACCGATACCCATACTAGTATCGGGATCGGTGCTCCGATACTTACCTCCAATTACCAGAACTTCCGGTCAGAGGGTGATCTCCCTCTGACCAGCAGTGCTGGGGGAGCATGGAGCTGGCTTTCTTTTCAATCAGGAAGCCGGGCAGCGGGTTATGACCCGCCTCCCAGCTTCCTGATTGGCTAGGAAGTCGGCTTCACTTGTTGCTAGGCAGTCTTGCTTCCTAACCAATCAGAAAGCTGGGTGGCACATCATGACCTGCCTCCCGATTGGTCAGGAAGCCAGGCTGCCTAGCAACAAGTGAAGCCGTTTCCTAGCTAATAAGGAAGCCAGGAGGTGGGTCATGACAGTTAAAAGCTGAACACTGTTTACTCTGCTCTTTCCTCCTGTCAGCTTGTGTTCTGTCAGCACATGTGCATGCAGCACGTCTACTTTATTGTAAGCTCTCACAAGCATGGCCCTCTACCCTCCTGTATTGAAATTGTATCGTTGACTGTATTGTCTCCACCAGTTTTGTAAAGTGCTGCTCAAACTGGTGCTAAATAAATCCTGTATAATAGTAATAATAATAATAATAATCTAACTGGCTCCTAGTCCACCTACCAGTGCTGCCGTGCAGGGGATTACAAGAGGCTTATACCTATAATTATCATTTGATTTGATAAGTCAAATGCAGGTACATTAGCTGCAGTTGGAATACATTTGTTTGTTTTTTTCTTTCATAATGTACATGACTACATTCATTTTTTTCTGTTCTTAATACCACTATTATCTTGAGGAAATTGTAGTTATTGTCATATAAAATTCTGACTAGTCTACACATTTGTGGCTAGGAATATCTGCTGGGGTTTGGTGGTACAATCAGATGGTCAACCAATCCTGACAAAGACACCAGTATTGTACGGTGTTTATAACGTCTACATGTATTTTTATAGACTCTATGTTATTTTAGACATGTACGGAATGAAAACTCTTCTTTGATCAATAGCTGATTGGATACTTAACAAAAGGAAGAGGAATATGTTATAATGACTGTAATTTCCCTTTTACATGCAACCCCTTCCATTGTCCACCCACAATGTAGAAAATTCAGCCTGGGCACTGAGATTTCAGATTTGGCCATATGTATGTAAATATACATAACTGTACAAATTAAACTTCTACATCCTTATATAGACCTTTGATTTATGAGGAGCAGTTGGGGGTCATGGTTGATAATATGTAACAGAAATAGACTATGCATTTTAATGAAGAGCAGCAAACACAGGAATGACATAGGTTAAGCTGCAGAGAACAATAACTCGATTTTCACATTAAGTATCAGTACAATATTTAGAATAGGGGATAGGAATTTACAATTCAGGAATCATTTGTGTAAGAATGACAGCTCCTGATATATAGGTCATCTATCACACTGCCCTCACTACTCAACAAATTACACTTCTTTCCTACTATTGATTGCTCATTCCTCTATTAAATTAATTAGATGAATGTATTGGCAGCCAAGCCGACTTTATTGCTGTGTAGAAAACACTGCACTATCATTAAACTGATATTTTACAATTAAATAAGGCTGCAGATGGAGTAAAACAGACAAAACTGAGCAGTAGCCCTGGAGCTCGGTACAGAATTGTTTGCTAGAGGTTTTGGTGGTCCCAGAAAAATGTGTTATTGCTCTATGAATTGCAATGATATTTTTAAAACCTTTGGAAAAAATGTGACAATTTTGTTTAAAATGTTGGCTCTGAATTAGCATTATATATAGAATTTAAATGTTTCTGTTTATTAATCTAGCCATGGATTTTTAGAGTTTTACTGGTCTAAAAAACTGACAGATTCAGCTTTATTCTTTAAGTTGGGCCTGTGAGAATAAACATATGGTTGCTGCCACTGATAATTAGTTTTTTTTAATGTGTAGCCTTTTGGTTTGTCATCTAGATTGCTGCTTTACTGCCAATGTATAAAGAGCCCAGAACAGGCATGTATTTTAAAATTGATAGCTACCACTGGAAAAGGAGTTGGGTAGCTATATTTTTTTTATTAATTCTCGTCTTATGTCAAGGTTAATTATTTTTGCGCTGAAGTTGCTAGAGGGCCAGACCATTATAAATAGGGAAGCAGGTTGTTTACCACGACAGTAGAAGTGATTTTTTTCTGAACATATGGGTAAACAAATCGATTTAACAGCCTTTGAACGTGAGGTGATTGCTGGCGCTCGGAGCCATGGAACGAGTATCAGCAAAACAGCAGAATTCATTAAATGTTCAAGAGGGGCTCATTGTTAAAGTGTTTAAAGACTGGACTGTCAGCCGAAAATCTGGGTCTGAACGTGCGAATTGTGGCCGTCAGCGACTAGTCAATTTTAGGGCAGAACGGAGAGTGGCAAGACTGGTACAAGACAACAGAAGGGCAACAGTGCAGTGTCAGATTCCTCGCATCACCTTTCATCATCTCGTGGAGTCACGAGGCGGCCCAACAAAGTCATCTCGTGGAGTCATCCTGTGGCCCAACGAAGTACTGATGGGGTGGTCATAATAATCTGGCCACTCAGTGTATATACTGTGTATATATAGTATACAGTGTATACTATACATGTTCTGACCCTTCCCCACTCATTCCAAAAAAAACTAACTCTTCCCTCTTCTACATATACTTTCTGCTGAGTCTTGTTGTGGCACAACAGGAAATACTTGGAAAATCCTAGATTCATGTGCAAAGGCAATCCAATACACACACAGAGAGATACTGTATATGGCATAGTCAAACTTGTTCTGCAGTTTCTTTGTGTGGAGTAGACCATCTTGGTAGTGGTAGGGTTTTGCTTCCTCATTCAGAGCCTCACCATCCCTATGTCATCACCACATCTCACTACAAATGTCCTAAGACTAACGCTGGCCATACACTGCTTGAATTTTATCAAAGGGTAATTTTTTAGGGTACTGCTTAGGCAGAGTCAACATTTTTAGATGCATCCTATAACACAGCAAATCTTCAATTTCTGAGATCTGGTCTATTTGAATATAATGCCTTGGTTGACACAATGCTGCTGAGAACAGTAGAATCTTATCACAGCAGCTTCTTTAAACTTTTTTTTTTTTAATTGAAAATTGAACTATAGTTACCCTTTTTTATCGTCCATAAAATTAACAGAGAGATGCAAGGTTATTGAATCAATACCAAGAGAATACTGATTATGCATGTTAAGGTCATAGGCATTCATACAACCTTCAAACAGCATTTACTATATGTAAAAATTATGTATATGGAAAAACAAATACACATTGCAGTTTTTATGTGCTTAGTAAGTAACAGATCATAGTATAGTGGTGGTGAAACAGAGTTTTATGACATTTACTCATAACTAATTGCTTGTTGAATAGTATTTTAAGGTGTGGACAGAGGATGTTCGATTGCATGTTTTGGAGATAAGAGAACATGTAAGAAAAACCTGCTTTATAGTTGTATTTCAGCTTTTATTCAAGTTTTCTATGACCATTCATTTATATTTCTGACAAATGTGACCGTAAGGTATAACGGTTGTACAATTTTGTAAATAAACTTACATTATTTAACAATTGGATTGCTGTAGCTAGAAAACATGGCACCAGCAAAACCTGAACATCTCCTATTGGGCCACGCTGGTTAGCATAAGAAGAACTTCAACAAAAACCTATATCTCTGTCAGGTTTGTGTTTCTGTGTTTTCACTGGGGAGACTTCCCCTCATGTTGTGATTTAATGACTGGAGTCCCCAGCACATTCAGTGTGCAAGACAACTCTTTAGTTTCAATTTCAGCATATAGGTGATAATAATGTCACCAGACCACTCATTTCAACAAAAAAATTCCCATCAAATTATATATGCATTTTAAGTATGTTATGCACTTTTGTACCTGTAAAAGCCTCCCTTGTGTAGACATCCAAAAGCCAGAGACTTCGGCTGGATGCCGCCATCTTGGATGTGATGTCAGCAGCCGCGGCAAACTCAGACCTGTCATTAAAGTGGCACTGTAGTATTCCCTTTGGCTCCTCCTCCTGCAGCTACATAAAAGGCTACTGTATGTAGGGATATGAGCGGAGGAGAAGCTGGGCCAGCAGTCCAAGAAGAGGAGAGGGCTATGATGTTCAAAGTGGGAGTGCTAGAGAATTGACTTGTCATATTTTGTTGCAAGTTGAAAGGCATATTGCAAGTGAATTAAACATAATTTATGGAAAGGAAAACCTACCTAAAAAAAAATCTACAACAAAGAACTGGCCGTGCACCAAAAACCTTACAGGGTTTTCACAAAAGGCTGAAGAGTTTGGAGAAGGCAGGAGAAGTGAGCAATCTAGGACAACATAGCTGAACTGCAAAGTGAGCTGAATTGGAGAATTTTTCCAAATCAGCTACGTTGTGCTAGATTGTTTACTTCTCCTGCCTTCTCAATACTCTTCACCCTTTTGTGAATAACCTTGTAAATGTTCAATAATTCTTTATTGTTCTGGAAAGCATTCACATAGAATCCCCACTTGGGGCCTCCCTGCTCTGATGTGTTTCAGCCTGTCCCAAGATGGAACATGGCAGTGTGGGGATGTCCCAGGTAGGTTTCCTGTGTGCATACTTTACGGAACAACAGAGTCTTATTGAATGCTGCTATAGTCGGTGTACAGCTGCTTCTGCATTCTGGATCTGTATGGAGAGTGTGGACGAGCTCCATCTGATGCCCGCACCTGAGCTCCCAGACACCAACAATATAGAGAAAGCTTAGGAGCTCAGGAGATCTTTTCTTTCATCTATTTAAATTCAAATTTAACATTTGGCTGTAATAATATCCTACAGTATGTTTGTTGGTTGTTGTTCTTGTAGAAAATGCTCAACAGCTACAGTCTTAGCTTGGCTGTTCAGGGACTAGAAGAGGCTGATACCAAGTCAAATTTCTGTACTAGCACTGCCTGCATAAAAAAACAAAACACATTTATTGATGTATATATATAATCAATACTGAGCTGCATGAATATCTGCCAGGAAATCAGCTTTATGTCATTCTTTTTCTGCTAAAAAAAATGTATATTTTGAGGATGTCTGATTAGATCTCTGAAACTTCGAGAGGTCTTCTCTAGTGTACCATAAAAAGAGGAGAATTACAGGGGATATATAACCATGATTGTTCATCTTAATCCTGCAGAACTGATGTGAGAACAGAAGACCATGCTGTGACCCTACAGTGCTGATCAGCAAAATCTTCTAGGTGCCATCATACAATCCAGAGTAACCACTGAAACCTAGATGGCCCTGCATGCCATAAGCCTATGTAGATAATTTTTTAGTGTAGTGGATGTTAAACAATAAAGTTTTCCTACTGCAGTTGAAGGGAAGACAGGGCAATTGTATTTTCTTTCACTTCACCATATCAATACAAAAATACAAATGTAAAAATATATCTTTTAGTCTGGCAAATATGAAATTTTGTATATGATATTATGTAGTCTTCTGTCTAGCCAGCAGGTGGTGCTATATATTTCTGTCTCTGCCACTTTTTGCACAAAACTTGTTGTTTACAGAGCTCCATAGCTGAAATCAAAAAATGATAAACACAAAGCGAGTCATTAAATAGACTAACCCCTTTTCAGTTTCAAATATACAAATTGAGCCATTAGGCTGCTACTTCTGTGCTGTCTCTTTGGAGCTCTGGAAATCCTTTTTCATGCATACATGTTAATTGGTAAAACAAGAATTGTATGCATATAGTAAAAAAAACTGATATAAAACAAAATTTTAAAATTCACATGCCTAAAAAAATTAATTAACATCGACCCAAAACAATTTTGGTTTCTCTATAATGCTGAGTTTTTCTCATATTGTATATTTTGTTGTTTTTTTTGTAAATGAGGTAAGAGCAGTTTTTCTTCGGTATGCTTTTCACAACAACAATATAGTACTACAAAACACTTTTAAAAATCAGCATATATGTGCTTATTACAAATGGATATCTTATCTCCACAGCTATTAAGCAGTTAAGCAGAGTTACTGTAGCAGGTAGTCTACTTTGCCTCCAATAACTAATCATAACAAATCTCTACATTCAAAATATTAAGCAATCATCCATAAAATAAAAAAAAGTTTTAGAAAATATGAAAATCTTCAGTATAAAAACCTGTGTACATGGCACTGTATGCTTGGTGCGCTGTCTTGCCATTCATTTGAATGGCACCCCAACGCACTTCCCGGTGAGCTGCAGCGCAGTGTAATGCATGGTACCGCAGTACACACAAGGCTGCCGGGAGGTGCATTGGGGTGGCAATCAAATGAATGGCAACACAATACTCCTAGCCTATGTTACCACACGCTAGGTGCGCTGTACAATAGCAGGGACTAAGCGCTTGGTAATGTGCACTTAGCGCAATGTTCTGATATGAATGGGCCCTAAAACTAAAAACACATCTCTGTTTAAAGTTCTGGCTAGAGGTGTTACAACAGTTTTTACAAATCTGATCATTTTCTAGGCACAAATGATCATAAACTCTACCTATTGAGTATTTTGTTTTTTAAAGTACAGAGAAAACAACTGCTTTTAATGATCTTGTAAGAAGTTCTGACACATTTGACCATTACTATCTTTGCATCTTAGAGGTTCCTATTTTTGTATAAAAGCATCCGCACCTTACCAGTATGAAGGCAGTATTTTGTCTTTTTAATGTTTATATGTTGTAGTCTATGAATACAGTTTTATGTGTTCAATGTCAAATAGACGTCTTAGACGCTAGAGCATTTCATATAGTTTCCAGCAATCTACTTACTCTGTTCCGGCTCCCGGTTTTCAGCTTTCTGTTTTAAACTTGAGAATTTGATGTCCTTTCTTTGTGTGATTATTGCCTCACCCTTTAACTTTTTTCCTTCCCCTCCTCTTTTTTTTTTCTTCTGTACTTTGGAACAATCTTGTCTGTGTTCTCTACACCTGTTTGCAAACACTGAACAACAACCCTCTGCTTTCTACTTGTAAACTTGACATTTTCTTACATATTATTATCAGCGACGCACAGAAAAATGCAGTATGACAGAACTAGTTATGGTGTGTAATTATAACAACATAAACTGGGTTACATTTCCTTACAACCTTGAGGGTTTGTGGATCACTTTCTCTGTTCTTAAAACATATTTCCACATTTGCATACAAATGTATTCTCTAGAAGTATGTGCTTGTAGATTGTCATTACTAACCATTTCTAAAGGTGCCTTTGTTGTTATTTTGAAGATATGGGTAAAGTTCCTCTTTAACTCTAGTCCTCCAACCATTTTGGTTTGCCCAGAAATATATACAGTAGAGCTAAAAAAAATTCCCCTCAGTATTGGATACAGTAGGGAATGGTTATAACCACTGACAGTTTTTGTTTATTGCTGTCTGTAACCCTTTGTGGGTAAAAAGGCAAAACAGAAAGTAAGTGGAAATCTCTCCAAATGAGTAAGGAAAATCCTCTAAATTGTGGAAGATTTCTCCTCTATTTCTCTCCTAATGACAAGCCAGAAGTATGGATTTTACCTCACTTTCAGTCCCAGTGACAGAGGTCGCCAGGACATAAAGAAAGTGTGCATCTCCCCAACAGGAACAGAGTTCCCATTGCTTTCCCTTTCCCGACATTGACCAAGGCCTTCTGGCTTGGAACTTTTGGTGAACAGTTGTTTGTAGAGTTCTGAAAATCAGCTCCAAGATTGCTGCAGGGCTTGGAGATGCACCGCCTTCTTCAGTATGCATGGAAATAGACGTGGCTCTGAGTAGTTTGGTGGCATTGGTGCTACATTTTCACATATTGCTAACAGCTGACTGGCAGGATTTCAGAGTGGCATTGGAAGGTAAGTGAAGTGGTTTTTACGTTGCCTTTTTTTAGCAAATAACAAATTAGAGCTTAGCATAGAGTCCTGAAAACTTTGCCACTGCATATGAAGCCGGATCTATTAAACATCTGTCTAGCAGGCCCTTAGTAAGCTGTACATGTGCTGGTGTACAAGGCATTTTACTGAGCATTGCATACGGTAAATCATAGTGTTTACTATCCTATAACTTCTAAAGCCTTTCTCCAGGGTAAAAAGAAAAACCGACCTTGCAATGGGGCTACCCTCACACTTCAAGAGGTAACTGCTTGTTTATGTGTAGGGGTATTGTGAAGAGGACTTTTACTTACTGCTCCCCCGGCAGTTGGCACTCACCTCTCTTCTCTACGCTCGGGCTCATGGACTGCCCCATAGCATCATCACATATAATGCAGGACTATGGCTCTGCATTGTACATGATGATTTCAGCAGGCCTCTGACCAACTGAGTGGAGGGGGAAAAAGCTTCAGCCGCCAGTCTTGAAGCCAGCATGACCGAGGACCAGGTAAGTAAAAGTCCTTTACAGTGTGGGGGTAGCCCCACTGCAAGGGTAGTTTTTGTTACTCAGAGATAGGCTTTAAATAGCATCTGTCACCAATCAGTTTTTCAGTCACTTGAGTATGACTAGGCACTATGGCTGTATTCAATAAGGAGTTCATATTCTTTTTATTAATTATTAATAAAACTTCTTCATAGTAACTAATCGCTATTTATTGTATTGAAGTAATAGCATTACAAGGTGAATTCTGATTGGATGCTACGGTTAGGTGCACCTATGTATCATTTAGGAATGGGCAGTATTTATTAGACAGTGGTGCACCAGAATTAGTATTTAATGTAAATATTAAAATACATCACAATATGACTTCCTTCACCATAATGGTGACAGATACACTTTGAAGGTCTGATTTTTTGTTCAAGATCCCTGCCTCTCGTAGTCATATCCTTCTGAAAATGCTAGCTATCTGGCAGCCCCTGGCCTAATTACTTTACAACCCGGAACAACCATACAGATTAGAAAATTATAGTGAAGTCAGAACTTCAGAATATCTTGTCCTGGGTCAGTGACTCAAAAAGCAGTAAAGCCAGTCGATCAGCATGACAGCCATACAACTAGCATTATCAGAGAGATAAGCATTGTCAGCCTCTCAGCATGGGTTTCCTTGACTTGACTGTAACATTGATCTGTAGATCTTGTGGCTGATAACAGCAAGACCATGAAACAACATGTTTAATAGCCTTGAAGTAAAAGAAAGTAAAGGATCAGGCAGATCTGACCTTGGACTTCTCCACTCAGGTATAATAAATTCCCATGTACAGACATATAGAATGGGGCCCCTCACCCCTCACTCTGTACAATTCTCTGACTGTGCAAATTGGTGTTGTACGTCAATCACTTCTCTTAAAGTGACACTAAATTCAAAAGTTAAATCTTAAATCCATCAAGTCCCTTAACTATTAACCAAAATGTAACTTATTTGTGTATTACTCAGATGTACATCCTCAGATCATCTCTGAATTGGTGCTGGTCCTTCCTTCTGCAGGGTGGCTACTTTTGTTTCCCATGGTCCCTGTGTGTCTTGTAAAGTCGCTACTGCTCCAAGCTCGCTCCCATGATGGACTACAATCTCAGTACAAATTATTAAACTAAACATGAGATTTTAGTCTATCACAGTAGTGAGCTTGGAGTGATGGCTACTTTACAATACACACAGGAACCATGGGGAACAAAAGTAGCCACCATCCAGAAGGAAGGACAATGTCAGCGCCAATTCAGAGATTATTTGAGGATCTACAGCTGAGTGATATACAAATAAGATACATTTTTGTTAATAGTTAAGGTATCTAAATGCATTTTTAAGATTTCACTCTTGAATTTATTGTCACTTTAATGTCTTGTACAACTTTGCTATGATTAAAGTGTATGTAAATCTAAAGGACAAGTTTTTTTTTTTTTTTGCTGACTGTGTCCTTTTGGGAAGATTTGCTTTACTTTCTGTCCCAGACACACAGCAGAAAGCAAGAGGAGATCTGTTCAAGATGAGAGGATGTCCCCTCTTAAGATAGCCATACACAGATCAAATTTAGTGGGAATTGTCCAAAATTCTGTCGGTGGCCCTCTGGCACTACCTAGCTAAACAAACTTCAATCTAAAAAAAAACCGAAGGAGCCGGACCAAAAATTCTGTCTGAGTAGTGACTTGCTTCAATCAGATGCATTCACTGTTTGGGTGTTCTGACAGCTGTAGAGCCAGGAGCAGCAGCCGGTGGAATACAATAGCCAGCAGGGTAGATTCCTACAACCATGGGTAGAATGAGAGAAATGTGTATGGATAGCCTTAGATAGCTATCACATGAACATTTTTTTCTCATTAGAAGATTACCCCTCACCTTCTGCTCCTGCAACAACTCTAAAAATTTGGGTTTATCAGAATTGTTTTTACTGGAGAGATTGGTCACGGTGGCCAATAGTGCGGGTAAATATCCTCAGTGCTTACACAGTCAGCATTAAAAATCTGATAGGGATTCTAACTTCTAATCCTTTTATACAACAACTTTACAAACACTGTAAGTGCCATGTAGCCACCTAAAACGCATCACATGGCCCTTTTTGCTATCCTACTCCTGCATGAGACTTGATAAAGTTTGATTTTCTGACTGTACTGACTATCTTTTCCATATGGTCAGATATGTGGAGACAATGTGACCTCACAGCAGCAGTCTGTCTTTTTGTCTTGTTTATTGGATTTGCCATGTTCTAAACATGTAAGCTGGGGAAAAATACTGTTAAGGTCCTGAATTTTGTTACTTTGGGATTCAGATCCGAAATTCAATTCCGTTGGGATTTTGCATTCGAAATCCGAGTTTTTGTTAGTTAGTTTCGGATGAGTATACGAATATTCATTGCGAATAACACAGAAAACCATATACAGATATTAATACTAAAGCTGAATCTTCTAGACCCCAATGGCATTCGGGATCCAAATTTCCGAATTGCATTTGGGAGATGCTATTTGGGTCTGGGAGTCTCAGCTTTAGTAATATATGTATATGGCTCACAGACCAGAATGGCATTCAGGAGCTCCCGAAGTTAATTCGGAAATTTGGATAGCGAATGCCATTTGAGTCTAGGAGCCTCAGCTTTATTATTATATGTATATACTGTATATGGCTCCCATGTTGCCGTAATGTAAATTTGTGTTCAGACCCATTCGGATGCATGAAACCGAAAAAACACATCTGACTGGCCAGAAAAGTCACATGAGCGATTCAGTTTAGTTTTTGGAGGGTATACGAAATTCGGAAGTTCGGATTGGGACACATTCGGATGCATTGGGATTCGGAAATTCGGATGGGCCCGAATGTCTGAATTTCGGAAAATTTGTACGAATTTTGATTCAGAGCGAAACGATTTGCACATGTCTTCTATGTTCCCCCCTGTTCCTGTTTCGATGCTAGTTGGTCTTTAGCTAGACCTTCCCTGCCTCTCTTTGTTGCTCAGTTTTAGTTTCAGCTTTCCTCATTGTCTTCTTACACGTCAAAAGACTGGAAAAACATCCTTTTGTATTGCACTTATCTAAAGTAAACTATGCTGGATTCAACTTCTGTGTCCTATTGAAGAATTAAGCTGCCTGAGAATTTTGCAGTCAGCAAATGGCCATACTATACATACTGGGACCTAAGGAGGTACTGTATGTTATTGCATATATTGCTATTTAACATCGAATATCATAAATACATATGCTGAGATACCCCTGCCATGCATGTTTATAGCTACGGAAGAGGCAATGGGAAGAACAGGAATCTCTGGCAGCTTATCTCAGAAAAAAAAACTGGGCATGCAAATTTATGGCTTTAAAGGAGGAAAGTGGGACAGCAAGAGTCCCTGTAGCAGCAACATCAGGTAAAAATCAAACATAATCGCTATTGTTTCTGGAATTAGTTAGTTGGGGATGTCTGCTGGTTCCCATAGACATGGGGTATCATTGTGCGAATCATCTGATATATATAGTAAGCCATTTCCTGCCTGTCAATGTGACTCCAAGTAATACAGTATGTCAATATTTACAGCGTAATAATGTTTTGAATTCCCAGCATGTGATTTATTATGTTTTAATAAAGGGCACGCTTCTCTTTTATGACTTATGTTTCAACATACAACAACTTTCTGAAAGATATATTAATATACCAGGCTTATTTGAGGTACATCATAGCCCTTTTTTTCTTTTAAACTGTGCAATTTAGTAAATAGATTGTTGACATAAAAGCTAGAGATTTTTCCTTTTTCATTGACATGTTTTAATGTTTAAAATAACATATGGATTTAACATCTTTCTAAACAGTTGGAGGTATTGGTGTGAATAATTATGATCAGAGAATAGTGCAATTACCAGGTTACATTACATCAGACCTTCAGAGTAGTAATTATATTAAATATATATGTTATCTCTGTGGGGTAAGCACCCCATTTTATAGTTAACAAGCACAGTAAGTCACTTCCATTACATTTGTGGAGAGTGTCACTGTACCCCTTTCCATTGGTTGCGTGCAAACTCTAATATCTCCTCCCATGACCATAGTTTCTGAGAGTAGAAGACAGAAAATCAGTAAAAGTAGGTTTAGGAGATAAAGAAGAAAATAGAAAATAAGCAAATTAGAGAGAAATAGAGAATCAAAGAAAAGAGGCAATACTTTCCTCTCCTTTACAAAGTGTACTGTACTTGTTGGAAGCTCCATTAGTAAAATTGTAAATAATTGATCCATGGGTGCCAAACCTGCTCAATCATTTTTCGCTATGATTGGTATATCTTTTATGGTCACAATCCATGATAATTTCGCTTAAAACCCAAATGCGGGCAATTGTTTTATTTTAACTGGGGACCCAGTAGCTGTTAACAGCAGATTTGGCTGAAATACTCACCTCCTCTTCAGTGGTGTCTCCTTTAGTAATTGCTTTCTGACATTAGCCCTTGGTCTTCTGGGTTGAATCACAGCCACCCAGTGAGTGTGACTGCAGGGCATCATGGACATGACCCCTAGGGGACATCACCATGGTGCCATGCAGCCTTATAGAGCAAAATATTTTTAGCCAAAGGAACCTCTAGAGGTCACTGGGGACTAGGGAATGCAATGTGCGGGGGCAATTTACACAGTTGATCTTTAAACTAGAGTTTTTAAAGCCCCTATTTATACTTCTGTGAATGTATGGTGGCAGTGATGTTAGTCTTAGTCAGTCAAACACACATTCTCAATTTCCTTTAGTTTGGTGGCAAAGGCAATTTAGGCTCTGTAACAGGGGCAGAGAAAAAAACAACCTATAATTTTATCCTTCATAAAGAATGTAGACAAACACTCCTTTCTAATTATTTTGTTTTGGAAGGAACAAAAACACTTAAAAAGATTCAAACCTGTCGATTGCTTTGTTCCCCTAAGAACCAAAGTCATGTAGTGCCAAATGCTACCCGTAAAATTGATTTTTCATACCCACCGCACTGCGCTTCCAATGTTAAGCCCTGCACACTAGCTCAAAATCCTGCTTACCCAAGATCCCAAGCATTTCTGCTATTACATTAATAAATAGTTTCATAACTGTATATTACATAGAAACTACTGTCCTACTGACTTAGAAACAACTCATCTAGTGTTCTGCTTGTGGCTGACTTTTGTTTAAAACCCAACTTGGGTATAATTGTTTTTCCTTAATGTGGTCCCCCAGGCAAAAAAAGAGCTCTGATTGCAATACACACCTTCATTCACAGCTGTCCCCCGCAGTACTTCTTTTTTGCCTCAGTCTTCCAGGTAATAACATCAGCACAATGCTCTGCATTTGGAGGACCGCCCATAGTCAGGTGAAGACTGACGAGAAAAAGGACACAGTGTATCAGATGACACTTCTTAAGACTTCAGTAAAAGTTAAGTATGTATATAAAAGAGAAAAAAATATTGCAATAGGAACTTCAGCTGGACTTTATGGGTCCATTGTCACCATTATGTGTGTTGACATGTGTTACATTCAGGCAGTCCATTCACTTTATATGGGCTTTATAACACTTTATAACAAGCCTCAACACAAGGGGAGATGCAGAGTACCACAACACATAGTCAATTTACATATTGTATGTGCATTGTGGTATACTGAAGGCCAGTATACAGTATGTGCATTAGTATGACATTCAAAATGAATGGTAATGCACTGCAAAGGTGTCAAAGGAAACTTAAGGAATAGGAGCAAGAATAGTTCAAATAAAATGGCTCCCGCCAAGCCCTCGTTATGCTTTTTATAGTGATAATCAGACCTTGAATGCTTGTCTGGCTGGGCAACAATTGGTAACATAGTCGACATCTTTATCTGGCCACCAAAGAGCCTTTGTCACCTAGGCTATATTTGGTTCCTGCCAACCCCATCACTTTCAGGGGATTGGGGAACCAGTTATAGCTTTGGAGCTGCAGAGGTCATGCACCAAATTAAACCTGGAGCTGAGGTCTGACTGTTACTCTAAAAAGGATAGGGACTTGTGACTTGCTACTAATTTACAATGTTGCAGTCCCATCATTGGGACAAAGGGGACTGAGGAAATGCTTCTTCCTGCCTGCAGCGGACTGATCACATCTCTCAGCGCAACTCAGCTTACATAAAGTTACTGGGGCTAAGTTGAAGGTCAATGTGTAGAGATGTGTGTATATATATGCGTGTATATATGCATGTATATACATGTGTGTGTGTATATATATCTATGTATAGCGATTAAAGTATTTGACCATACTGTCAGTGTTTAGGAGTGGGTATTTAATCATAGGGTTAATTAGAAGTATATATGTTTCATGTTAGAACAGATGTGGTGTAAGGGGGTAAGTTTAGGGTAGGTATATATGGAAAAGTTCTGGTGAAGGTGGGTAGAGAAGGTTGGGAAGAAGGGAAGGAAGACAGGGAAATAGAAGAGTATACAAAGATGAGGGTGAAGTTAGATCCAGATTTAGATGTAGGTATCGTGTGTATCCTCTTTGTGGGCCAAGAAGATTTCTGTTAGTTGGGTATGGTCCAACTCAATAACCCATTCCAAGAGAGAGTGGAAATTTGGCATAAACACCAGTGACGCAAAAGATCTCTGTTTGAGCCACAAAAGGATGTGTCTAAGGACGCCTTCTTTTTGCATGTTATCATAGAAAGCAGGTCATTTTGGGGATTGTAGGGGATAGTGATACCAGTGATTTTGGTATGGATTTGTAAGTTTATGTCCCAAAAAAAATTTATGGGAGTGCAAGGCCAGAAGATAAAGAAAATCCTTTCTGTGTGGTTCAGGCATATCCAACATTGATTGGAAAGCGAGGGATACATTTGATGAAGAATGTTGAGGCATCTTTATTACCAAGTGCTAAAGTTGGTTTCTTGGGCCTTGCTTGCCAGAAATAGGGTCAAGGCTTTGACCCAATCCTCCAGAAAGGTAAATATATTTTGGCAGGGTAGGATGTATGCCTTGTAGAAGAAGGGCCTCAAATGGAGTTGATTCATTTTTAATTGTTTTAGCTGGAGTTCATCTTCAAGATTAATGGTACAGCCACCACAATGATGCCTTTTTATAGTTGCTAAAAGTAAAACAAACAGGAATACTAAGTTATATATAATTTACTATAATTCAGAGCCTTCGGTATCACTAGATATATGTGGCATTCATCAGGCTTGCTGCAATCTCCAAGTAGCATCTAGTGAATGTGCTGATAGCTGGGACATTCCCTGGACATGCCAGACTCCTACAACGATTTATAAGCTATAAAATCAAATGTGTTCAAAATCCTTCCCAAGTTATTGGATCAAGCAGATGACAGATGCATATATAAGAATCCCCTATCCTGTAATGTGATTAACATTAGATATATTCATTGCTACCAATTTACTGAGCCCATGTCACCTCATTACAAGTTTACAATGAAATGTACGCTCATTAATGGACAGATGTTGTGAGAAATACATTGCTAGCATGGTGTGTTTGCAGAAAATCTTTTCTGGCAATGGACCAGATTCCGTCAGTCCTTACTGACCATGCAGACTGGCCCAGGCAATGTATTCCCTGCCGTTGTCGCTTGCAGAACAGAGCTGCTGGTGAAGCAGCATAGTAAGTGATAGACTAATCCAGTCTGCTGGGTCTATTTTTTTTAAAATTCTTTTTTTGAAGGTGTTTACATTGAGCAACAAACACGTACAAGTAAATCTCACACTCTTCTCTAAGCGGACATCTAAAGGTTTTTTTGACTGCTTCTTGCCAATAAACTGACTCACTGTTTCCCTTCAAGGCCTTATCAAGACTATAAACAATTCTGAAAGCAGCAAGGACAGCAAAGAGGCATATGTGCCTAAAGCATGGGTAATGATTGCTGTTCTCAAATGAATTACATTTTTGTATTTAAAGCCTAACTTCCAGGACATTTCTGTCAGGTATTGATTACTGTCTGTAAGTCCATTGGGGAGATTTCCCCTCACTTCCTGACCCTGTGACACCCGTACAAGAAATGGTGTGGTACGGTTGTCACCAGGACAGAAAGGATAAGGAGGAGTAATACTTGTCTGTTGTAGCCACCTTGCCCTAAGTGGGGTGAGTACTTAAATTTAGTTTGCTAAGTCTACATTAAGTCTGGCTGATTGTATAGTCTATTCTCATTTGGTTCTCCCTAAGAATTCTGTTATTGATTGCATCTGCCTGCTGCTGGGTGTAACCTGCCCACAGAGCAGAGCAACCAATAGTGGAATACTATGGATATCTATGTCTCTTCAGTCAATCACTAGGAGTTTCATGGCCAGTGGTGCATGCTGGGAGAGGACATACATATCTGGGTCTGACCGACTTTTTTCTCCCCGGGCCTCCTGCCCGAGGGAGGTGTGTTACATGTGTATTGCCTGACCAGGCCTGAAGCCTGCAGGTGCATGTGCAAAGCGCTGGTTCACTCTAACTATCTTGAATGTTTATTTTTCTGTGTCCATGCAAAGCTGCAGACAGGACAGACTGTGTATTGTGTATGTTCATATTGGAATAAAGAAAAGATTTACCAGTTTCTGCCTTGCAGCACTGGGGCTCCCTGGTTGGAATCCCGGTCAGGACATTATATGCAAGGAGTTTACATGTTCTCCCTGTGCTTGCGTAGGTTTCCTCCGGTTACTCCGTTTTCCTCCCACACTCCAAAGACATGCAGGTCGGTTAATTGGCTCCCGTCTAAATTGGCCCCATATGCATGTGTGATAGGGACCTATCCAATGTATATGTGTGTTATCGTTCATTGTTTTAATTTATTCTCATTGATCTTTGTATGAACACAGACTTTCATGTTTTTATTTCTTATCATTTGGTATTGTACACCAAAACTGTACAGTTATTTAATGTTGATCTCTAACTCAAACCAGACCTGTCTTTCCCCATAGGAGCCCATTATACTTGTGACAAACAATGCTGTCTCCTGTGCATGCCCTTTGCTTATAATTTGTTAGCGCTCAGGTGCAGAGAGACTGCCGCACAGTGTGACTGGTACATATTTCTGAAAAGAGCTGATTTTAATGATATTTCAGTGCAGCTGCATTGCTCAGCATGGAGGGTTATATAATAAGGCCGCCATTAATGTAAAAAGCGTAGAAACCTGTGGTAACCTATTAACAGTCTTTCATGGCTCTGTCTACTCTGAGCAAAGTAAAAAAAAAATCTTATTGGTTGTCATGGGTTACTACAGATTACAGCTGTGAGGTCTTAAAGGGAATATAAATGGTTTTTTTTCCATGCATATTTTATTATTCCTTTATTGCATTCAGTATTAAAAATACATTTTTTCATTTCTAATTAGGTAAACATGAAATGTTACAGCTTATTCAACAGCTGACCTGAAGAGTGGGGAGATCAGATTATACACACTGCTAAGACCTGAAAAACAGGGAGATCAGATTATACACAATGCTAGGACCTGAAGAGCAGGGAGATTAGATTATACACACTGCTAAAACCTGAAGAGCAGGGAGATCAGCTTATTCAACAGCTGACCTGAAGAGTGGGGAGATAAGATTATACACACTGCTAAGACCTGAAAAACATGTACAGGAAGGTTGTACCGGTAGTTGGAAGTGCCGCAGATGCTGAATGATGTGTGCTTACATGAGAATCCAAATATAAAACACCCAGAGGATCTCCCAGGGCAGTATACGGAATCTTCCATTCAGGGTTCAGTGAATTGTAATGCCATTGACTGGCATATGTATTGCTAGAACTTCATTTATTCATGGACATTTGTCATCTACTACCTTGTGTGGTGCCATTAGTACTCGCCAGCAGTGGGAATGGTTATCTCGGTCTGATACAATGTTCTACTGCACCCAACATTTTAGGTTGATGATCATTTGTAATCGGAAAGCATTTTAGTCTCCAATCATTAAAAAAAAAAATGTTTTTCCAAGTCCTTAAAATGTCCTCTTTATTGTCCTGTATCATCAGCACTACATTACAGTTGTATAGAGCACATGCTGCCGAGATGAAAGATGGATGGGAACAGGTGAAGAAGGAGGTTGTGGCCTACCAAAAAATGATCAGAGTACTATTGGTTTATCGTAGGCACAGTTGTTGTTCCTTTAATGAGATGTCTGGAATTGTACTTGAGGACCAGTTATTGTTCTCAGCTGTCCATAGTTATCAAATACTTTTTTTTTGTTTTGGATGGATAATGGAGGGGTTAGCAGCCCTGCCAAAATCTGATTGCTGTTTGTGTCACTGTTATCATTGTCAGCAGTACTAAAAGTGAGGGAAAATCCCAAAACACTAGACACAACAGAGATAGAGGGGCAGTCTTCTAATGTGGACACTTGTTGCAGTGACAACTGTCTCAAATTTGTTTTTACTTCCTGTTATGTATATGACAGTGAAGAGAAATCCCCCAAATGAAATACTAACTGCAAAAAAAGACACTAACTATTTTATCCTAAACAAAAAAAAAGTATAAGATAAGATACAATATAAGATACAGTATAATGTGAATGCTATAAACAGAATGTGGAAGTGGCCATCTTGGCAGAGGGAGGGCTTTGCTTCCTAATGTCAAAGCCTCCAGCAAGGAGAACAGTGAGCAGCGTTCCCTCCTGAGATCTCACACTGCAGATATACAGCTAATAATACATTATGCCACTAGATAGAGCTTAAGAAATTAGCATTTCCTCACCCAGGAGCCACCGGTGATGTGTACAGCCATCTATAGAAAACATTGGCTGCATGTGGCTGTATGTGGGTATATGCTGGACTTTTGTAAACACACGTGTGGGAATGAACACACAACTCCAATTGCAGACAGTCTGCATTCTGGGTTATATGTCTATACTGGGGATACACCGATACCCGTTTTTCACTATGGAGCTTGAGTATCAATATTTTTTTCCCAGTACTTGCCGATACCGGAAGCCCCATTTAGGAGGCCAGGCAGCGTGTAATGACTCGCCAACAGGTTTCCCGATTAGCCGGGAAGCCGTCTCCATGCTCCGTCATCATCAGGTGATGAGGAAGCATTTAGGCGGCTTTCTGGCCAATAAGGAAGCCGGGGGGCGAGTAATGACTTTATCTATGGTGGAGCATCATTGTCACCCTAGGACAGTAATTAGGCTCTGTTCACACCTAGGCATTTTGTCCCCAAAGCTAAGCGTGACATTTTGTCGCACACAGTTTCAAATTGAATTCTACAGGACCAAAAAGCATTGTAATCCGCCAAAAAGGACCTCATGTCCTTTTTCCAGCGACAGGAGTTTTTTTGCTTGCAACAAAACACTCAGGTGTGAACAGGGGCTATAGAAACGAATGGGATTCTTTGTCTTGAGTGTTTTGTCAGGCTTACCTTTGAGCAACAATACACTACATTTTTGAACAGGTAAACATTCTCATTCTATTGGACAGCAAATAAGGGTTCATTGTAAGGGTTTAAATCAGTATTTTATTTCCGGATCGAGAGGTTACATACATACAACAGAGAACATCAGCCTCAATTGGGAATTGAACCCAAGGACCACATTATTACCAGTCAACCCAAGGCTGCCTACCACTCAGCTACTCTTTAGCCTGCCTTGAAAGCTGTTGATACATTCTTCTTAATGAAAAAAAACTAGCAAGGACTGTAATGTTTTCTTTTCCTGGTTCACAAACCCATATCTGTATTTTTCATCTTTGAAAAGTTATAGCACGTGTAGAATTCCATATCTGTATTCAGCAGCTAAGGATTCCAGTAAAAAATGATTGGCATGTGCCAGAGTGCACAATAGACACAATCACAAAATGTATTTATTCAATGTTGCTAATGGGCTGTGAAATGCAGTTCATTTCTAGTGCCAGTAAACTGTTCTAGAAGTCTTTGTCTCCACTTCAGCCTGCAGAATCTACACAACACCCCTGTCCTCTAGGGAGTTCTGGAACATTATCATTTGTCATGCAATTATCCAACCAGGTTTGCTTTTTAAAGTACCATGAAACCTGTTTTTCTTTACAGAGTCAGGTAACTACTGGTTAGCTACACAAATACTAGCCGTAAGCTACAGTCATTTGGGATTCCAACCAGTTGCTAGATCTGTAAATAAGGGCCTTGCTGCAAAAAAGAGCAGTATCTTGTGAAATTCAACCTTCATGTATAAGCTTGTCGAAGAACAAGCCCATGGAATCCATCCAATGCCTTTGCTTTAATTCTCTTTATCCTTATACAGGTGCATGTACACACTAAGGGGTCTATTCATAAACAATTTGCAGAGCCATATGCCGTGCCAAATCTCTGTAAACATTCGTTTTGTGCAAATGGAGGCAAAAATGAATGTTAAACTTAGTATAATTTCTTTTCAGGTCGACTGTATTTGTCATGAATGAGGCTCACAGATGTGATCCGGATTCAAGGATGTGTACCCTTGCTACACTTGCAGGGGCTCCTAGATCAAAGGAGTGTAAGCTGACAACTCCCAGAGCTGCAGTTCTGCCAGGGACAGGATCTGAGAAGCTGATTGAGGCAAGTGGAAGTCAGGTTCAACTGGCAGTTCAAGTTCAAGTGCTAGGCATAGTGCTGCAATGCTGAGTAGGTAGCATGGGGTCTAAGGGCCAGCCGGTCTTCCCCAGAGCTCCTAAAGAGGGAGATGGATTTTGCTGCTTGGTGACCCCAGGTCACGACCCCAGCTAACAGCCAACGATGGTTGACAAGGCCAGAGTTCCGGACAGGTTGCAGACACACATACCACAGACAAGTCAAAGATCAGGTACATGCAGATGACTAGGATTTACAAGGACAATCCAAAGGATAGGGACACACTGAAGACTGGAATTTCCAGAGAAAAGCCAAAGGTTGGTCTTCAATGAATTCAGCTTCAAGAGCAAACAAGGTGCTCAGCATCTAGCTAAGGAAAGCGTTGCTCGGGTAGCGCGCCATGTGCTACACTGGGTTTAAATAGAGTCAGCAAGAGGGAGGAACCACAGGATTGGCCACAGGCTGACCGCACTGATTGGCTGAGAAGCTGCATTAGAATCAGCAGGAGATGTCAGCCGAAGCCTAAAGCTGCCAGACTAATGCAAGAGAAAGTTAGGTACAGACGTCTGCACATACTTTTAGAACTACAAGTGACAGTTCAGCTCCAACTCTGCAGCTGAACTGTGACAGTATTATTGAGAAAATACAACATTATGGCCACTAGGTGGAGCTGGGGAGCATAGAAAAGTCTATTACCTATTTTCCTCAGCTCCATCTAGTGGCCATAGTGTGGTATTTTACAATTATTACTTTTGACCTGAAAAGAAAAAATACTAAAAACCTTAGGGGTCTATTCACGAAGTTGCCGAGGGCAGCCGAGTGAATGACCGATCTGAAGTGAAGTGAGCCGAACATTGTTCGGCTATTCACTTCAGGCTGGTACGGCTAATTTCAGCCGTACATCGGCTGAAATCAGCCGTACATCGGCTTGCTTCGTGTGGCTTCGGGTCGGCCGAACATGCTCAGCATGTTCGGCCGACCCAAAGTGCAGAAGGAGTTCGACTCAGCCGATCCAACATCTGGATCGGCTGAGCCGAACCTCCGGCAGGCTTCTCACTGCTGTTCGGGCTATTCTTAAAGATCCCGAACAGCAGTGAGTGAATATTCATATTCATTCAGCTCGGCTGTTCTGCTCGGTCCCTCTCAGAAAAATAGTGAAAAAAGTTAAAAAAGTAAATAGCAAACGATTGTGCGGAGCTAGCAGTGACAGCTAGCTCCACCCAATAGTTTCCTATTGTCCGGCGGCTCTGCTGCTGTAAAAAAAAAAACGAAAAAAAAAAAAATCTCCCAGGCGCTCTGGGAGCCTCCCCCTCCCGGCCGCCAAGGAGAGAAACAATGCCATGTCGTTTTTTTCTTTATTCTGACACGAGCGATGTCAGAATAGAAAAAAAAA
>NW_017307258.1:334304-337443 GCF_000935625.1 Nanorana parkeri | reverse complement strand
AAACTCTCCCAGGCGCTCTGGGAGCCTCCCGCTCCCGGCCGCCCAGGAGAGAAACAGTGCTGTGTCCTTTTTTTTTCTTTATTCTGACACGATCGATGTCAGAATAGAAAAAAAAAAAATTCCCATTGAAAAGCATTGGGACATTACTATTGGCTATTTCAATTTGCAATAGCCAATAGTAAACTAGCATTGTACCCGCCCTCTGCTGATGGACCTGATGGGGAACTGCAGCAGAGGGCGGGTACAATGCTAGTTCTCCCGGGGCGCCAGGGAGAGTTTGCTGCTTGGAGATCAGTGCCCCTGGTTAGCAGGTAACCAGGGACGCTGATCTCTCTGAAAGTGGCCGGAGCCAGCCGTAAGATCACGGCTGGCTCCGCCCAGCTGTCAGAAGCAGGCCGAGCCGATGCATATGCGTTCGGCTCGGCTGAGCCGCTCGACCATGATCGGGAGTTGTACGGGCTATTGTGAATAGCCCGTACAGCAGGCTCTCGGTTCGAATGAACCGATGGACTCCCGTAACCGAAGCTAGCTGAAGGATCGGCCGAAGCTACGGCTAGATCCTTCGGCAGCTTCGTGAATAGACCCCTTAGTTCTTGCCTCCATTTTCTCAGACTGAACAGAACGATTGGCCATGAGAATTGTTTATAACTAGACCCAAGTTTTATTTTAGTTTCTCATCCACTCAACAGAATGTGAGAGTAATAACAGATTAGAGTGGCTTAAAGTGAATCTGTAGCATAGATAAAACTTTTAATAAAATAGCTCCCTGCAAAGAAGAACATAAACTCCCCATTATCTGACATTCAAGCAACCATCACTCTAAAGAAACCGGCAAAAAATACATAAAAAAATAGAGGGCATATATCCTGGATTTTTCCCCCAGTGGCTTGATGCACATTGAAACAATGCTGGTTGCTTGGCGCACAATAAAAAAAATAAATGTTAGCAACTAAATACATTTAGTTGCTAACAAAATTTGTTTATATCTTGCTGCCGGCCGGTGGCTGAATTCCATGGTCGGCAGCAAAATGTAAATAATGGGGAGAAAAAGCCAGCCTGCTATTGGCTATTGCAGTTTGAACGATAGCGCCCCATAACAAAGGGGAAGGTTTTTGTAGTTCACAGAGGTGAAATGGGCAGAGCTGATAACATTCCTTGGGATATCAGTGCAGAAGAAGCAGAGTGAACAGGAAGGTATTTGCTGGCTGGATTTCCGGCAGGGTCAACAACATTTGTTTTGCACTTACTAGACATAAAAAATACGTTCCTTATGACGGTTTACATACACTTTAAAGAACTCCAGGGAGAATTATTTTTAACCCTTGCAGTGGGGCTACCCCCACATTGCGAGGATTAAGGGCTTGTTTGTGTCTAGGAAAGAAAATTAAAAAGTTATACGCACCCGATCCTCAAAGCTGGCTAAAATCCCATAAGGCATTATGTTCTATATAAAGTGTAGAGCATGTGAGGATGCCAAGGGACATTCCATCGCTGCACTATAGGAGGAGACAAGCTGGAGGGAGCCACAGCCAGCCAACTCTGAGAATCAGGTGAGTATAACTTTGTTATTTTCCTGTGTAGACTAAAACAAGCAGTTAACCCTTGCAGTATGGCGGTAGCCCCACTGCATTCGGCCAGAAGTGACGTCACCAACGTGACGTCACTTCCGGCCAGTCCGACATCAGATGAGCAGAGTCGATGATAGGGCCCTAGCTTGTCTAAAAGCCGCTGGTGCGGCAATGCTGGGGCCCTGCGCTGCTAGGGCCAGGCCTCCGCCTCCTCGCCCTTCACCGGTGGCCAATAGTCATGTAAGGGACCCGGACGGGCCCCCTAGGCTGCCCGGGGCCCTTACATGAGTATTGGCTGTACCCCCCTGATGGCGGCCCTGACTGCATGGGTTAATAATAGTTTTGCACTAGAGTTCAGTTGTCTTTATAAATGCTTGATATTTGCAGCATTGTGCATTGACAAAGTCGCTTGACTCTTTCTTGAATCCTAATATCATTATAAAGAACAGAAGGCACAGATTACTGTGTATACTGCATTTCCAAGCATCATTGTATGAATCCGCATTACAGCTTTCCATGGTGGTAAGTCTCTTTTCCAGTTTACGTTGGATCTTGTGCTGCAGTTACATTACTTTGTGCTGATACTGTTTGATACAGATAAACCTAATGATGTGATGGTAATGTCTTTTCCTCTAAGTGTTTCCTTCATTTCAGTGCTTTGAATCAACAGTTTGCTCTGCCCAGATTGAACATTCTTTCCATACCTGTCTTAGTGACGGGGAATGTGTGCATTGTGTGTTGATTATGTCAATGGCACGGAAACAGGGAAGCATGTACTTTAGGTCTTTGTTGACCTGGCAGGAGCTATAGGGATAGATGCCAATTTCTACAATCGCAGTAATGAGGAAGGAAGAGGCTCTGTGAGAGACAATGGAGTGTGATCCCATACTGAATTCAACCGAGAAAATATTCCTGTGCCAAAAAAACATGCCTGTACGTTAGCCTTTCCGATGCAGGCTTTTCTGTCTTGTAAACCATATTGAAAATCACTTAGCCTCATAGTTCTAGCCGACCTCTGACAATGAAACTGTCACAGGTTGGCTCAATAGATCAGGAAGTGAGCGAACACATACCGTCGCTCGCTCACTTCTCGATCCTGTCCCTGCAGAGAGCCGTGACTGTCACTCACGGCTCCCTCCAGGGAAAACCCCCTTCCCTGTCCGATCCTCCAGCGCTGACTGGCGGAACGGACGGGGGAGGGGTGGGTACAGTTGGCTCTACCTCTAAATAGGCAGAGCCAGCTGTCACTCACAGAGGCGGCTCTAGAGTTTGCGAGGCCTTAGGCGAAACCTAAACATGAGGCCCCGCTCAGGCCTGTGGGGTCTCACCAGGGTTCTGTGGGGTTTAACTAGGCTGGTGAGACCCCACAGAGCCCCAGTAAGACCCCCAAAGAGCCCTGGTGAGACCCCACAGAGCCCTGAATAACCCAGGTCTCTGTAGGGTCTCACCAGGGCTCTGTGGGGTCTCTTCAGCCTGGTGAGACCCCCACAGAGCCCTGGTTAAACCAGGGCTCTGTAGGGTCTCACCAGCCTGATTATACCCCTCAGAGCCCTAGTGAGACCCCACAGAGC
>NW_017307258.1:327920-329442 GCF_000935625.1 Nanorana parkeri | reverse complement strand
CAATCCAGAGACTTCCCCCTGCAATACTTTTTTTCTGATACTAGAGGTCCACAGACTGATGGTCAGCATCATTCAACCCACTTCCTCTAAACCCAGGTCATCCTGAACCAGCCTGTGACTGGTTAGTTAAAGTAGAAGTGGCACAGTGATTAACTTTCTCCTCCTATCAGCATGCTTTTTTTTGTCAGCACATGAACTTTTTGGCTCCTTGTTCAGCTTCATTTTCTCACACTCCAGTCCTGCTGTACAGGGACTACAAGAGGCTAATATTAGTTTGAATTCAGCAACAGGCTGCTTGTATTTAATACATTTATTGACATATTTATGATTACAGATTTGCATTGGTTTGTGTCTAGCCCAGGGCTAAAAATTTCAAGTCCTGAGCTACTAGCCAGGCCTTGAAGCCCCGTTCACATTGAGCGATTTATCGCGCGGCAATTCCCGCGATATCGCGGCAAATTACCGCGTGATATCGCGCTCCAATGCATTTCAATGGGGCAAAGGGTCCTGCTGTCGCGGGTCGTGTGTCGCTACAGCAGAACCCTTTTTGGAGCGGATTTTTTCTCCTCCTATCAGCATGCTTTTTTTTGTCAGCACATGAACTTTTTGGCTCCTTGTTCAGCTTCATTTTCTCACACTCCAGTCCTGCTGTACAGGGACTACAAGAGGCTAATATTAGTTTGAATTCAGCAACAGGCTGCTTGTATTTAATACATTTATTGACATATTTATGATTACAGATTTGCATTGGTTTGTGTCTAGCCCAGGGCTAAAAATTTCAAGTCCTGAGCTACTAGCCAGGCCTTGAAGCCCCGTTCACATTGAGCGATTTATCGCGCGGCAATTCCCGCGATATCGCGGCAAATTACCGCGTGATATCGCGCTCCAATGCATTTCAATGGGGCAAAGGGTCCTGCTGTCGCGGGTCGTGTGTCGCTACAGCAGAACCCTTTTTGGAGCGGATTTAGCCGCGATTCAAGCTTGCTCAATGCAAGTTTGAACGCGATATCGCGCGGCAAATCGCGCGATATCGCGCATTATGCAAATCGCGCGACATATGCGCGATTTGCATATCGCGCAGTGGGAACGGGGCCTTAGAGTTACTAGTCACCAGTTGCCCCACCTAACCCTTACCCTGCCCCGGCCCTTAACTCCACCCCTAAACACACCCTCTTAAATAATTTTATGATAATTCTTATCTTATGATAGTTGCCCCTTGTAAACGGCAGATTAGGGATTCCTGCTGCAGGAAAACGCAAGTTCCTGACACAGGAATCTCTAATCACACCTGAAATATACTGTAGGTGTGAATGGGGCCTAATATACACATACACTAAAGCTGATTATCGTACGATAATTGCGGGTGAACCCGCGATCGTGCGATAATTGGCAGGTGTATGGGCAGCGTGCGATCGCTTCTACTGTAAGGTCGTACGACTTTCGTCTTCCGAGCACGCTGGAAAACCTACCGACAATCGTACAATTTTTGGCTGGCTGGTGGCGTGGTCAGAAGACCAGCACT
>NW_017307258.1:321564-327803 GCF_000935625.1 Nanorana parkeri | reverse complement strand
CTGCCACCCACACACATAACATAATAATCCCCCCCCTTCCCTACCCCCCACACATAACATAATCTCCTCCCCTTGTTCCCTGCCCCCACAATGTAAAAAAATACAAGGAAGCCCCCTCATCTGCTTGTCTTTCTGCAGGGAGGAGGCGAGCAGGCAGATCCCTGGTGATCTAGTGTGATTAGTAAGGTCTGAAGACCTTACTAATCACTTTGTTCTTGACCCGGAGCTCAATGAAGAGCTCCGGCCGAAAGAAAGGGAGACAGACCAGCAGGAGCAGCTGCTCCCACGAGTCAGGTACACAGTCTGAGACTTTCCACTCGCCTGCACTGCATTTCCACAAATGCGAGCAGGCGAGTGGAAATTTTGAGCTCTGGTTTAGCCTATAAGTGAGTTTTCAGTATGAATCTGATCGTCTGGTATTATATTTTTTTAATCTGTAACCATCCTGCATTGTTTAGATTAAACTGAAAACATAAAGAAGTCATGTATGTCCTTAATGCTCTTATTAGCCTTGAGTTCCTAGAGAGAAACCATAGTTTGCTGCATATTATCTCCAAGGTCACGTGCTCTGACAATGTGTACGTGATAGATAGGGGAAGATAGATGAACAGACAGATAGTAATACATAAAGCCTAGCAGTATGTAAGATTTGTGCAGATCTTTTACAAATTGTAGTTCCTCTGTAAAGTATAACTGACAATAAGCTGAAAGAGCAGAGTAGGAGATGACGGCTCTTTGTTGGCTTTTGTTTTAAAGGTGCCCACACACCTTACGATAATCGCGGGAAATCCCGCAATCGTACGAATATTGTAAGGTGTGTGGAAGCCGTGCGATGGTTGTAAGGTGTGTGCCCAGCCTTGGGACTGTAGGGCATTTTGGAAGTGTTATGGGCCTGTTTGGACTATCAAGACCCATTCATAACCTATACTCATAGAAGTAGATACTGTACAGTAATACCTTGGTTTACAAGTAACTTGGTTTGAGAGTGTTTTGCAAGACAAGCAAACATTTCTGAAAAACTTTGCCTTGATATACAAGCAATGTCTTGCAATAAGAGCAAAATTTTGTAGAAAAGCACCACCCGAATAAGGCTGTAGCAGTGCGAGCGATGAGTCTGTTTAACGACACTGCAATGTCACATTGGATAGATTCCTTGTTATGCTTTCACGAAATGAAAAAGATTCCATTGAGCCAAGAGATAGCAGTGATTTCGTTAGTTATAGTGAAAGTCGTCCTACACAATAATCCTCCTCTATCCTGTCTCCTTCACACCAGCCACGAAGGTACCTGTAATTGGTTTATTTTTCTTTATATTTCGTACAGTATTATATTACATTACAGTATTGTAATCATTTTTATATGAATATTTTTGAGTTGTGGAACGAATCATCTGAATTTCCATTATTTCCTATGGGGAAATTCGCTTTGATATACAAACGCTTTGGATTACAAGCATGCTGCCGGAACGAATTATGCTCTTAAACCAAGGTATCACTGTATTAGGTTGTGGGAGAAGAATTAGGCATCACTTGTATCACAGAATTAAGTTATTTAAGGTTTAAATGAAATATCCTTACAGATAATGTGGTCTATAGAATTAACTAGCCAACCGTAACTTACCAGCAGCTGCTACTGATTTACTTCAAGCTTGAAGAAAATCATAGACAGGTAGAATGAAGTTGTCAAAGAACGCCCTCTGGAGCCCAGATGTCATAGACACTAAAACAGCAATATACAAAAGACAACAGTATTACATTAAGTGCAAACAAGCTTTTTTTTAAAGCTAGATTTAGCTAGTTAACACCAACCAGCCATGCTGAACGCACGGCCACTGGAGTGCACGGGAAGGATCAGTGCTCATGTGTTTTTGTTCACTTTGTTAGAACTTTATTGAAATGTCACTTATTTTCTCAGTTTTGGTGACCACAGTGCGTGCGATGAGGTTTTGCTGCGTCGCATCACACTGCACTGATAAACAGTAGTGCATGGTGCAGGGCAGGGGTGTGAACCATGCCAATTAAAAACAGTCAAACTGCCTTGATTTTGTGTTGGCACCTTCCTGGTCAAGGCTGCCAGCACAGCCCCAACAACCTGGTGTGAATGGACCCTTAAGTAGAGAATTAGAGATATGTAACAGCCCACTTAGAAATTTAGTAAGTCAATATATTGCAAACATTATGCTTTAATAGATTTGTTATATTTTATGCAGTATATCTGGCCTTGGGGGTGATATTCGGGAAAACACTAATTTATTTTGAAAAGTATTCTTGCAGGTGACACTTTTTATTGTAGAGTGTACTTTGTTGTATACAGCCAGGGTGGAATACACAATGCAGAGTGTACATTGGCAGACTGAAGTACCTAACGTACATTGTACACAACAGAGGAGAAATACTGACAGTTGAACTCCAGGTATAAATATTTATGTATACTTACATTGGTCCAGCTTAGCCCAATTTATGTATATATATTTTATACCTGTTAGGGCCACAGGAATCCTGTAAAATACTGCAGTTACCAGATCTTCTATAGTGCTATACAGTGATCTTATAGTCCTGGTACTGCCACTGCGCAGGACAATCTCCCCTCTGCAACCCCTCTGATGGGTTGCTCACTCAGCACAGTGGCCATTCATAGAAAGCCTAGTATTTTCATCAATGAATAGTAGGCTTTCTCTGATTGGATGTGGGGCAGTGACGTCACAGCATGGCAGGGACAGACTGCATTATACATGCACATTTTTAATTTTGCTCATAGTTCCATTGTAATGTACAATGTACAAAACCATTAGGGACTACCTAAAGCAAAATGTGCACAGTATGCTTAATAGAGATTGTATACAGCCAAGATATGTAATGTAGCGTGTAGAGTTCTCAGCGATGCTGGAATAGTTATAGTAGAGTATCAAAAACCCCAATCATAAAACAACCCGTAGATATTTGAGGAAAACACCCACATCACTGTTATTTCTTAGGTTTGATCCTTCCTATAAGGAGTAATTTAGGTTCTATACATCTGTCCCGGAGACCAATCTCTCTCATTTGCTTCCAAAGTTCAATTGTACAGTTATACTGGATCATTGTGTACATGGTCTACCTAACTGGGTAACCACATTCAAAGGAGCAGTCAGAGCAACTTAGTTGTCATCAATACCATTACTCTATGATTGATGGAGCTAACAAGCAAAGTCAGGTTTATACGGTATTCTGCTATACCACCAATTACCTGAAATATTTCTGCCCCATCTCTTCCACCAAACATAATAATGCTGGCAAGGGGAGTGCTGGGGCATGTATAATCCGATGACTGCCAAGCTTACTGGGTAGTGACATAGCTTCCTCACCAATACCCAGAAACACCAATTTTTGCACCGACAAGACGCCAAAAAATAATGAAGGCATGATTCTTTTTTCTCAAATCCCTGAAAACTTTTTACATTCTGTCTTTGAATACTTGATTATTAAGAGCCCATTCACATCTATCCATTGCAGTGCATTACAGTAACAATTGGGTTAACACAACTTATGAATAGGGATGCACCAAAATTTTAGTTGAAAATGGTACTATGGGCAAAATGCCAATAGTACCAAAATGGATGAAAATGCGGTGCATCCCTAGCTTCTCTCATCCCAACTGGGCACTGGTCTGTATTCCCCCACCTGTGTCGGCAGAGGCAGCGGGGATCAGAGGGGACACAGAACCGATCCAGCTGCAGGCGCCCAGTGGGGAGGAGAGAAGCTTTTTAGGATGCTGAGTGGGGTGTTGCGGGGAGGAGAGAACTGTCAGGAGGCTGAGCAGGGCAGTGTGGGAGAAGAGCTCGGCCTCCTGTGACAGGCGGAGCAGTCAGGATGGAGAACGAAGCACAAGCACAAATGGAGTGTTTGTAAATAACTGAGGACATAGTAACATCACAACATGACTTCCTGTTTATTCATTATTGTGGACATAGTAACTGATACTATCTCCTCAATTTATGAATGGACAGGAGCATTATAGAGGATTCCAGTTCGTTCATAACAGGGGCTGCAGAAAAAGCGATTGAGGACTCTGTGTCTCCAATCTCTTTTTCTATTTTAAAATGGAAATATCAGGGGTCTGTTTAAGGAAATTTCACAGAACACCGGAATCCACTGATTTTGAGGGGTGTCCCAATACTTTTGGCAATATAGTGTATATAGTAATACAAAAATCACTGCGCTAGGAGTGAGTATCTAAATAGCTAATTAGACCAGCCGCAACAATGTGTAAAAGTGAATATAATTGTGTAGCAAATAAGTTGCGCTCGGTCTGAGTGGATGTTAATTCAATATTTGTGATGAACAATCTCTTAGCTTAAAGAGGAAAAAAATACAGTGTACAATTACCGGAAATCTATATCTCGGCATGTGACAGTGAAATGTAACGAAAATAAATGGTGAAAGTATCAATCACAGCCCAGTGTGTCATTGAGTGTTCATTTATGTTTAAACGCACCCAAAGTAGCCAAACAAGCACTCTAGTGTTATAACCATAAATCTGGAAACTTTTTTGTAATACGTGTATGGGTGACCAATATCATAAAATCGCCATAAGTGACATAAGTGATTTGACTAGTTTCGTTCATTAACTTTTTCAAAAAGGAGTCATTTTTGAAAAATTTAATGAACGAAACTAGTCAAAGGAAGATCTGTCCTCGCCGCTCACAGCTGAGATTCTGCTAACGCTTTTAAAGCTCTAACCGTTTGTGAATTTTGTAAGTGCATTTGTGTATTTTTAACAATTAAACATTTTGAGTTACTGCACTTAGAGGGTCCTGCCTCCTTTCTCCATTTTTTTCCTGGGAGATATCAACAAGTTTACGCCGCCAGTCGGGTGGTGAGTCACCAGAAAAATCGGTATGAGAGGAGAAAATTACGTCTGATCGTTGGATTTGGAGAGTTAAGAGAGCGACGGATCACTGAATTCTCAGGACTCCCCAGACTCTCTGGGCCCACCCAGGCAGCATTGAAAAAAGGAAAGTAACCGCTTTAACCTCATCTCATGCATACTACCTAATCCTTGAAATGACTGCTTGCTATACTGTTACTATTATTCTGGATATTTAACCCACTATATTCAGAAAATAATCAGAGTGCACTGAGTTGCATGGTATATTTATTATAGGTGTAATATGACACTATATAGGTGTGTGTATAATATTTAGATTTTCACCACGTTGTTTTTTTTTTTTGTGTGTGATTAGGATACTTCAACTGTTTTCTGCTCACCGTATTGATGTCACTTATGGCGATTTTACGATATTGGTCACCCATACACGTATTACAAAAAAGTTTCCAGATTTATGGTTATAACACTAGAGTGCTTGTTTGGCTACTTTGGGTGCGTTTAAACATAAATGAACACTCAATGACACACTGGGCTGTGATTGATACTTTCACCATTTATTTTCGTTACATTTCACTGTCACATGCCGAGATATAGATTTCCGGTAATTGTACACTGTATTTTTTTCCTCTTTAAGCTAAGAGATTGTTCATCACAAATATTGAATTAACATCCACTCAGACCGAGCGCAACTTATTTGCTACACAAATATAGTGTATATACCTATACAAAACAATCTATATATTGCAGATTCCACTTGTGATAATATGGTTTTTAGATTTAATACACGGGTGCAAACCAACATAAATGTGCTGTCCCCGCAGTGCCCAGGGTAGCCCCACTGCAAGGGTTAATTTTTAGATTGCCTGGAGGTCTTTAAAACATGATGAAAGTCACTGATTCAGCATTTGAAGACAGTGAATGTTTAATACCTAATAAGCCAGGTGGCTGTTACATTGGTTGTTTTACAAATACAGCACATGTTACTGAGACCTGAATTTGTCATTGAAGAATGGGAAATTTAGATGTTGGGTGAACAGCGGCGAATGTGAACTGATCTAAAGAATGTGTGGGTAGATCTGAACAGTAGTTGTGTGTTTATTAGATATAGCAAATATTCTGTACAGGACAAAAACATGGCAAATCGTGAATTCAATGCTTACATTTAGAACGATATCATAGTTAGTATTTTATTTTAATAATCAAACACTAGATGGTGCTATGTGAACAGCTTGCAGTTCTTGCTTTCAGTATAAAGATGCTGATACAGAGTATGTAATATGTGGACAGCTATACTATCCATACTAAAAATAAATAATTTACACAAATATTAGTATATACAAAAGGTGCACATCAACAAATGTTAGAACTGTTAG
>NW_017307258.1:311838-320391 GCF_000935625.1 Nanorana parkeri | reverse complement strand
GGGGGGGGGGATTGCATATTTCTCTGAAACTGTGAATTTGCAAAACTATTGGTCCTCTATGATTCAAATTAACACCTGTAGGGGAGAACAATACATACTGACACTGCCCACATATACAAATGTATACATACTGATATGACACACAGAAACATTATCACACACACTGACATCACTCACAGAAAACCTGACAATACACACACATACAAACCATCACTAAATCCCTATGTCCCTTCTTGTTGACGGAATAAATGTCAGTCAAAGTACAGCAGCGCTGAATACTGAAAAATGGCCTGGATGGGAAGGGGGTTTAACACCGCGGATGTCAACTGGTTAATTCTTCATGGTCCATTTAACAGGGGCATGGTAGGGGGTGTGTTCTTGGTGTCCCTCTTTCTTAACTTAAAAAGTTGGGAGGTATGTCCAGTAGTGGGGCCAGCGGTGTATTTAGGTTTCGTGCTGCCCTAGGCAAGACGAAACCCGGCACCCCCTGCCCATCTAAATTTGATCCACCCCTTCCTGTTCAAGAAATTTGCGTAACCTGTCAAGTCAGCTTCTGACAGGTTGCGCTATTAGGCCTCATTCACGTACCGTACGCTCACCTGAACTGCACATCCATGCGGGTGCGGGTGTCTGTACTCGTAGGCAGACAGGATGGATCCTGTCTGCGTCCGAGCACAGACACCCGCACCCACGCGGATGTGTACAGGCCGACTCTAAGCAATGTGAATGAGGCCTTAGTGTTGCAGAGAAGCCGGGGGTTTGAGGTGGGCTGTAAATTCCAGCCTGCTTCCAGGACATGCCACTTCTTCCTCCAGCCGCCAAAGCTTCTTTCTCCAGCCGCCGAAGCTTCTTGCTGGAGCCGCCCACAACCTCCAGCGGCCCGGGCTGTGTCTCCCTCGGTCCCATTAGCATTGTGTCTTCACTGCAGCCGCCGAAGCTTCTTCTTGGAACCGCCCGCAGCCTCCGCCGGCTGGGCCGCGTCTGCCTCTGTCCCATCAGCACCGTATCTTCCCGCAGCCTCCGAAGCTTCTTGGTGCCGCCCGCAGCCTCTGCCGGCCGGGCCCAGTCTCCCTCGGCCCCAGCCACGCCTCCTCCTACACCCGACAGCTTGCTGCCAGGCCCCACCAGCAGCCGACTGATTAGGCAGCCGAGGCTGCCTGATTTTCTATGCACATCGCCAGCTTTCCTCTTTGCAGGGGGGCGAAAAATGCCGCTCCCCTGCAAAGTGTCGCTCCAGGCAAACACCTTGTTTGCTTTGCGGTAAATACGCCCCAAACTTATCACAAACTTAGACAGTTCAAACTGACCATATGATGTAAAAAATAACTTCAGTGAAAACTGCAAGTCAGAATAAACATTATATCCTGAGATACAGGCAACTGAAGGTGTACGCAATTCACAATGTTTCCTGTAAATATTATCCTTAGGCCACCTCTTCTACCTCCCTGCCTCCCTATGGGGTCCTTTAATGTGGTGCACAGTTTTAAAGACTAATAGGTAAATACGGTGTGGCAGTGCATGGCAATGCCACGGTGTAGTATGGCAACTTTGGCGCCCAGGACTCTCAGCCAGAGGGGCTGAGAGGTTCCACAATGTGAATACCTTTGGAGAGGAGGAACTGGCTGTTCAATTCCTTCAAGGTTTTCCAGACTATAGTGGGATGGGATCTCCAGTCCTGGGGCCAGGTGTTGCTAGTGGCCAGGTTGGGCTGAACAGGTGGCTGAGAGCAGCCTTATTAGGAAGCCAGCCCAGTGCTCAGAGAGAGTTGTGGGTGTGCAGGTGGCACACGATCACAGGCAGACTCTGCTGCATGCATGAGCACAAGGGACACAACCAGGAAGGCTGGAGAGGTCCAGAGGGTTGGTGACCATTAGACATGTGCGATTCGTTTCATTCCGAATCGAAATTCGGACGAATTTTCGTAAATTCGGACATTCGGATGTATCCGAATTCCGAATTACAGACATAACGAATGCAAACGAATCCGAATTTCCATTTCCGAAATTCGGTAGCGTTCGCACGAACGTTCGTTTCCTGTTCTTATTCGTTTCGTTCGTTTGCAGCAAAAGAGACATTTGAGGGGGAAAAAATATTTTTCTCCTTCTCTAATGTCACTTTGCTCCAACGAACGAAACGAATAAGAAACGAATAAGAACAGGAAACGAACGTTCGTGAGAACGCTACCGAATTTCGTCTGAATCCGAATTCCGAATTGACTTTCACACCCGAATCCCGAAAAACGAAATAACACAAATCCGAATTTAAAACGAAACGAATTTTTTGGCAGTGCACATGTCTAGTGACCATGAGATACCTGTTGGGGAGACAGAGAGGGACAGTGACCCATGAGGGGTGGATACTGAACCGCTTGGAGCTGAGGAAAGCTGCTGAGCAGTTCAGAGTAATGTATTCACAGAGAAATACGGTAAAGTCCTGGGACAATGACACTGAGAGTGTATGGGAGAGACAGATGTCGGGAGACCAACCAAAATGTCTTGATGAGACTCCTGAATGTTATGCTTAATTTATGCTGAATAAAGACTGTCCTTTTATGTTAAAGTCGGCTTCAGGAGTGGTCACTTAGCGCTTACCTTTGTGCTATATTCCCCAAACTATCACAACGGGAAGGGGACGAGACTACCTGCCTGCCTCCCTATGGGGTCCTTTAATGTGGTGCACAGTTTTAAAGACCAATAGGTAAATACGGGAAGGGGACAAGACTAAGAACTTCAGGATTTTCAAAAGTTAGTCCTTGCAGTGGATATGGAATAATGAAGATACACTTACCTGACCCTTGTTCCTGCAGCAGTGACCGCTCACCTCTCTCGTCCTCCGCTCTTGCTGTGGTATCTCCCGTGGTATCTTCACGTCTTATAGACTATTAGATGTGATGATGACATAGGTCCTTAGCCCGGAGGACCAGACTAGCAGTAGGGAGGGATTGAGGATCGGTTAAGTATATTTATTTGCGACCAGTTTTCCCAGTTTTTGAGAGGTTTATTTTAAAGTACACCTGTCATGACCGAACTATGAGGCTTCCATTGCGGACATTCTTCTGAAACTTCTAGTTGCTTGGCTATCCTTGACTTCAATACTCAGTCACAGAGCTGAAATTAAAATGCTTCAAGTGAAGTCAGAACCCCTGATCTGCATGCTTTTTCCAAGTCAGTACAGCCTGGTTTATACCTAGGTGCTTTTGAGCAGTTCAAAAAGTGCTTTTAAACACCCAACATAAGAAATCACATGATTTTCAATGGCCCCTGTTCACACCTGAGCAGCAAAAACGCCAAACACCCGAAAAGGTACATGAGCTTCTTTGGGCGGTTAACAGCACGTTTTTGCCCCATAGATTTCAATGGAAACGCCTGATAACGCGCTTCCATTGAAATCTATCTGGCAACTCTATGGAGCATGTTGCACATTTCCGTGCGCGTTTTTGGTCGTTTGTACATGCGTTCGTCCATTGCCCGCAGTGTTCCTAAGCTGTCAATCAAAACAAATGTGCATCTTAATGTGCAAAACGCGCATTAACGCGCAAATAACCGCACGTTGAACATGCACGTAGAAACGCGCAAAAGCGATGCCACCTAGGTGTGAACCCAGCCTCACTCAGGAAGCATAAAAGCTAGTGAAATAACACAACAGCTAGGCAAATAGTGGTTTCAAAACGGATGCCCTCGAATTTGTTTTATGACAAGTTTATGTTAGTAATACCTACTATTCATAATAATAATAATCATAATATTAAGAAAAACGGTGGACAGGTGAAACCAGCAAATGAAAAATAATTAAAGCAATCAGTCATTACACTCTGAATACCGGTATCTTTCGGAATGGAATATCAAAGAGACATAGCTGCAGCCGGCCTTCCAGCTCTTAAGCCGGGTGATGTATTGTTTGTAGGCAGTCGGACGCTTGTTCCGGGGTGGTATGCCATAGAATAAGGCAGTCCTTTATCCCGACCTTTACATTTCACTTCCACAAATGAATCCTTATTTCTGCAGCTCCAATGAAAAATCAGGGAATATTGACACTGTGGTACTCTCATATTTTATAGTGCCCATTTGTTTAGATTTAGGAAGTACCAGATCACAGTCTTTGCAATTCAGGAGTCGGGCCATCAGAGGTTTGTGTGGGGCACCTTACAGTGGTGGCTTTGCAGGAACCATATGTGCTCTTTCTCCAGCAAAATCAGGGGGCATCAGGAAAAGTGGTACATAGCCAGCTGTCCATAAAGACACTAGGGTTAGAGCCCTCTGCTTTCTCCGGTAATCCTATCATCCGCAGATTATTGCGTCGCATGCGGTTTTCCAAATCATCAGCTTTTTGATGCCAAAAAGAAATCTGTTGGCAGCTAATTGACGAGGCGGGGGAAACCGTATCTTTCACAGAAGAAATCCTGTTTTCCGTCTCTGTCACCCACTCTCTAATATTCTGCATGTCCTGCCTGAGTAGCCCAATATCCACTTTCACCTCATCAATTTTGCCAGTCAGAGAGGTATTACAAGCGGTAATAGCAGCCAGAATTTGTGAATTGACCTGCTCTAATACAGTGACGTGCAGTAAGGTTCTTGCTAGGTGAGGCATTCCTCCCACTCAGTTCATCCAGCAGTCAATGGAGGGACAGACAGGGGAGGCACAGCTGGCTTTAGCTCTAGGGTAGCAGAGCCAGCTGTCAATCAGGCAGTGGGATGGATCCCAACAATATTGTCAGGATCCTTCCCATTTGCAGTGTGACTCTGCGTTGTCAGCATATAGTGGGCAGTACAGCCCTCTAGATCCTGACTTTGGGTCTCAGGAGTAAAATAGTAAATTGACTCCTTTGACCTAAAAGAGGTCTAAAGCCCCCCAAAAAGTTTGGCTATAGTTCTCTATTTTAAAGACGAACTTTACCCTCCCAATATATTTTTTTTCCTTTTTCCCCACTTACTTTTCGTGCTTTGGTAATCTGAATTAATATACTTACAAGCTCAGAAGTTTCAGCTATTCCTCTTCTCTGTTACCGCTCTCCTACTCAAGGTCATCTCACATGCTGCTATCTTCCATTTCATGTTACGGTGAGACAGCGGTCTCTTCTTGGTTCTCGCAGCCAGCCCCCCAAAGTTGTGGTACCAGATCTTGCAGAAAGACAGAGAGACTGGCGCCATCTGTGTTTACATATTGTTCTGTGAGCGAACGACAGTAATGTCTCTTGGGATATCAACATCACATAACCCATAGAACCTCCACCATTCTTTGAATGGGATATGTGATGTTGGTATCCCAGGAGGCAGAGGACCTAAGCGAGAATGGAGGCAAGGATCGGGGGCAAAAAAAAAAGGAAAAAAGATCAATCATACTTTTGAGTGAAGGTCCACTTTAACCGTGTTTCTGAATGGAAAATGAAAATCAAATGATATTTTAGGCATCACAATGGTATCCATGAAAAACTACCCAGCACAGAACTTTCCTATTATTAACCCATACAAAAGATATTATTGTGGAGGAAAGGGGTTGTGTTTGGAAAAAAGTACAAAACATGACATGATAATGATAGTATAACACAATAGGAAAAAAAGAAGTCTGTTGCAGTCTTGCTTATATCTTTTTGTCTGCACATGCTACTTAGAGTATATTCTTTACAGGCAGGTCACAGGCAGATCAGGGTCAGCACAGCAAGATACCTGCCAATTCATAGATGACGTCCGTGACAGGTGGACAGGTTTCCATGACAACCTTGTCTCATAAAACAGATATTGCTTTGCAGGTTTTATTGATGTAGAGTGAATGGAGCCTCTTTAATTCAGGCTTCAGTATTATCACAGTGAGCTCAAATTATAGTGTATGCAAGTCTGATGAATATAATCTGTCCTTGGGAACATAGCTGCAAGTTGGGAGACCACAACCTTGCTTTGCATCTCTGGTTCATGTGCTTGAATTTCATCAGGGACACTGGAGATAGTATATTTTCTGTGGAGGGAATTAAAGGGAAATACATCAGTTTGGTGGTTATAAATATTGGTGCATTGCCCATGTTGCAGGTTAACATTATTATAAGACAAGTTCTATGTGGTGTTGCACCTATCGCGTCTTATCACATTAAAAGTGCTATGTCACAGTCCGATTATGTGTGCCAAAATAATGAAGCATTTGCATCAATGTTCTAATTTAAATACAGTTCTAAAACATACACCATTACCAGGGTGGTGTAAATATTGTAGTGAGAAGGGACGACAGTAATGATGCAGCAAGAAGAGTAGAGGGGGTGTATGGTTTGAGGAGCACCAATGCAGGAAGGAGAACATTTAGGTTGATCCCAGGCAAAGATGACTTCAAATCTGCGCCACAATTTTGGCACACACCAGAGAAAGTGCACTCAATTCTGGTACTCTTCCATTTCCATGTGGCAAATTAATGGATTGGCATGAGCCATTTTATTTAGTTCAGGAAGCATTAAGTAAACAGGCATATAGAAACTGGCACCATTCTTTGTTAATGTGCTTTCTTGGATTTCTTCCATGTGCTTTAATTGCCTCCCACAATTCAAAACCCATGCTGAGTGCTATAGATACTTGATGTAGTGTGATAAATTCAGCAAAAGATTTATGTACGTGTGAGTAAGGTGTATATATACGAAAAGTGAAAATGTCACACGGGTTTCATGAATTTGGCACAAGGTCTCCAACTACATCCACACTGTGATGATGGCACTCTCAGTCTCACCCTACACACAGATTTTACCAGCTCACGGAGCAACAATATAAGGCCAGCAGATAAAAAGTAAACGTCACTGGGGTCGGTTAACTCACACACACACAAACAATATGTGGCACCACTTTTCTTAAAGGAAACATAAACTGTTCACAATATCTTCTGTAACAATCCTGTACTATAAAGTAGCATTAAGCCCTCCTTGTTTTTTATTCCAAAGTATTCACTTATATAAAGACAAACTACAGCATCCATTATTGTTTAGCATATATCCCTATTCTCTTACTTTTGTGTGGCAGTTGCTCCTTATGGATGTATGCTTTCTCCTTCAACTTCTGGTTGGGGAGGACAGGTGGCACGGGGAGCACGCACTGTAGCATTCACATGACCACTCATGTCAGCAGTGGTTTGTCCCTAATCCCACTGATAGCATCACGCATGCCAGCTTTATGTAGTCCATCTTCCCCCTTAGTTAAAACAGCACATGGTTTTAAGAGTGGGGTGTGTGCCGTTGTTGCATCACATGCCCACCATCACCCCTAGTGCCATGAGAACAAGGCACATGCGCAACCGTCACAGGCTATGGCATGCACATAAGGGTGGCTCCATTAGACCCTGCAAGGCAGTGGAGCCACCCTCAAGATGCTAAGGGAGTACAAGGAGACTGCAAATGAAGACTGTAAGAAATGACAAGCTGCACACAGAAAGCAAAGAGCAAACATGGTGAGTCCCATAGTATTCAGCTATATACTACATTTTACATTGAGGGTTTAATATCACTTTAAAGTATTTCCACTTTGCAGTCAAATATTTGAGGAAGTCCCTATATGTTTGCTATGTGTTCCTATTGACACAGCATACTGAAAAATTATTTAAAAAATAATAATATTTCCTACCTTTTAGATGTTTTGTTACAGCACCCAACTTGGCTGATTACAGTTTTTTAGAACACATTCACAGTGATTTGTCCTTAAAGAAAGACTTAGGACTGAAATTTGTGGAATGTGTTTCTCTCATTAACTTTATCATTTGAATGCAGAAGCCAGGGTTGTACTCCTTTAACTCCTCAACCCTCACAGCCCCTTCTAACATTACAAAGAAGGAGAAGCTAGTAGAAATTTTAACTATAAGAAGCCAAGAAACCCTAACCCAGGTAAAAGCAATTTCTACATTTTAGGCCAAATGCGGGATTCAAACTCACAAATTTGATCCTGTGGACTCTCAGCACTCAGGAGATCTTCCCTGTCTTTTGAGCCACAAAGATATTGAGTTAGAGCTTGAACGACATTGCATAAAGTGCAAAATATAAGAAATAGACAGCAAAAAAAGTATTCTGTAATTCCATAAGCTTAGCATTGCCTTCGTTTGATACCTTAGCAACATGCAGGATTTAAACTCATGATCCCGATAATTACTGAACTTTTGCCTTACCCACCGCTGTTCAGGTTTGCTGTCACACAACCCACAACATGTCTGCTGTGGCGTTAGTTATCTTCCATCCTAGGCCGGCGCGTGAATGAGGTGCCAGCACGAGCTGGACACAGAGCCATGGCAGATGAGGGCAGTCCTGTGAGTAATGGTGCCCAAACGTGGTCAGGTAGTGTTATGGGTAAGAATGGCCAACTGGGGTGAGGGGGACTTCTGTGTGTAGGGTGGCCACAGAGCCATGACGGATGAGGCTGATATTATGGGTAAGGGTGGCAAGATGGAGGTGGTGTTGTAGGTATGGATGGCTAGATGGAGGTGTTGTAATTGGTAATAGGAATGGTTATGTAGTGGCCAGAGAGCCATTGCAGAAGAGGTTGGTGTTGTATGTAAGAATTACAAAATAGGAGAGGCATTGTAGGAAAAGGAAGCCCAGAA